>NW_026947605.1:600000-893227 GCF_034190915.1 Cavia porcellus
TGTGTTACATTACATTCACTAGTAGCAGTGAGAAAAACATCACGGGGTGGTGCGCCTTGTATGGGTGTGTGTTACATTACATTCACTAGTAGGAGTGAGAAAAACATCACGGGGTGGTGCGCCTTGTATGGGTGTGTGTTACATTACATTCACTAGTAGGAGTGAGAAAAACATCACGGGGTGGTGCGCCTTGTATGGGTGTGTGTTACATTAGATTCACTAGTAGGAGTGAGAAAAACATCACGGGGTGGTGCGCCTTGTATGGGTGTGTGTTACATTAGATTCACTAGTAGGAGTGAGAAAAACATCACGGGGTGGTGCGCACTGTATGGGTGTGTGTTACATTAGATTCACTAGTAGGAGTGAGAAAAACATCACGGGGTGGTGCGCATTGTATGGGTGTGTGTTACATTAGATTCACTAGTAGCAGTGAGAAAAACATCACGGGGTGGTGCCCATTGTATGGGTGTGTGTCTCATTAGATTCACTAGTAGCAGTGAGAAAAACATCACGGGGTGGTGCGCATTGTATGGGTGTGTGTCACATTAGCATTCACTAGTAGCAGTGAGAAAAACATCACGGGGTGGTGCGCAATTTATGGGTTGTGTCACATTACATTCACTAGTAGCAGTGAGAAAAACATCACGGGGTGGTGCGCATTGTATGGGTGTGTGTTACATTACATTCACTAGTAGCAGTGAGAAAAACATCACGGGGTGGTGCGCATTGTATGGGTGTGTGTTACATTACATTCACTAGTAGGAGTGAGAAAAACATCACGGGGTGGAGCGCATTGTATGGGTGTGTGTTACATTACATTCACTAGTAGGAGTGAGAAAAACATCATGGGGTGGTGCGCATTGTATGGGTGTGTGTTACATTACATTCACTAGTAGGAGTGAGAAAACATCACGGGGTGGTGCGCATTGTATGGGTGTGTGTTACATTAGATTCACTAGTAGGAGTGAGAAAAACATCACGGGGTGGTGCGCATTGTATGGGTGTGTGTTACATTACATTCACTAGTAGCAGTGAGAAAAACATCACGGGGTGGTGCGCATTGTATGGGTGTGTGTTACATTAGATTCACTAGTAGGAGTGAGAAAAACATCACGGGGTGGTGCGCATTGTATGGGTGTGTGTTACATTAGATTCACTAGTAGGAGTGAGAAAAACATCACGGGGTGGTGCGCATTGTATGGGTGTGTGTTACATTAGATTCACTAGTAGGAGTGAGAAAAACATCACGGGGTGGTGCGCATTGTATGGGTGTGTGTTACATTACATTCACTAGTAGCAGTGAGAAAAACATCACGGGGTGGTGCGCATTGTATGGGTGTGTGTTACATTAGATTCACTAGTAGCAGTGAGAAAAACATCACGGGGTGGTGCGCATTGTATGTGTGTGTGTTACATTACATTCACTAGTAGGAGTGAGAAAAACATCACGGGGTGGTGCGCATTGTATGGGTGTGTGTTACATTACATTCACTAGAAGGAGTGAGAAAAACATCACGGGGTGGTGCGCATTGTATGGGTGTGTGTTACATTACATTCACTAGTAGGAGTGAGAAAAACATCACGGGGTGGTGCGCATTGTATGGGTGTGTGTTACATTACATTCACTAGTAGGAGTGAGAAATACATCACGGGGTGGTGCGCATTGTATGGGTGTGTGTTACATTACATTCACTACTAGGAGTGAGAAAAACATCACGGGGTGGTGCGCCTTGTATGGGTGTGTGTTACATTAGATTCACTACTAGGAGTGAGAAAAACATCACGGGGTGGTGCGCCTTGTATGGGTGTGTGTTACATTAGATTCACTAGCAGCAGTGAGAAAAACATCACGGGGTGGTGCGCCTTGTATGGGTGTGTGTTACATTAGATTCACTAGTAGCAGTGAGAAAAACATCACGGGGTGGTGCGCCTTGTATGGGTGTGTGTTACATTAGATTCACTAGTAGCAGTGAGAAAAACATCACGGGGTGGTGCGCCTTGTAGGGCTGTGTGTCACATTAGATTCACTAGTAGCAGTGAGAAAAACATCACGGGGTGGTGCGCCTTGTATGGGTGTGTGTTACATTAGATTCACTAGTAGCAGTGAGAAAAACATCACGGGGTGGTGTGCATTGTATGGGTGTGTGTCACATTAGATTCACTAGTAGGAGTGAGAAAAACATCACGGGGTGGTGCGCATTGTATGGGTGTGTGTCACATTAGATTCACTAGTAGGAGGGAGAAAAACATCACGGGGTGGTGCGCATTGTATGGGTGTGTGTCACATTAGATTCACTAGTAGCAGTGAGAAAAACATCACGGGGTGGTGCGCATTGTATGGGTGTGTGTTACATTACATTCACTAGTAGCAGTGAGAAAAACATCACGGGGTGGTGCGCATTGTATGGGTGTGTGTTACATTAGATTCACTAGTAGCAGTGAGAAAAACATCACGGGGTGGTGCGCATTGTATGGGTGTGTGTTACATTACATTCACCAGTAGGAGTAAGAAAAACAGCACGGGGTGGTGCGCATTGTATGGGTGTGTGTTACATTACATTCACTAGTAGGAGTGAGAAAAACATCACGGGGTGGTGCGCATTGTATGGGTGTGTGTTACATTACATTCACTAGTAGGAGTGAGAAAAACATCACGGGGTGGTGCGCATTGTATGGGTGTGTGTTACATTAGATTCACTAGTAGGAGTGAGAAAAACATCACGGGGTGGTGCGCATTGTATGGGTGTGTGTTACATTACATTCACTAGTAGCAGTGAGAAAAACATCACGGGGTGGTGCGCATTGTAGGGGTGTGTGTTACATTAGATTCACTAGTAGGAGTGAGAAAAACATCACGGGGTGGTGCGCATTGTATGGGTGTGTGTTACATTAGATTCACTAGTAGGAGTGAGAAAAACATCACGGGGTGGTGCGCATTGTATGGGTGTGTGTTACATTAGATTCACTAGTAGGAGTGAGAAAAACATCACGGGGTGGTGCGCATTGTATGGGTGTGTGTTACATTACATTCACTAGTAGCAGTGAGAAAAACATCACGGGGTGGTGCGCATTGTATGGGTGTGTGTTACATTAGATTCACTAGTAGCAGTGAGAAAAACATCACGGGGTGGTGCGCATTGTATGTGTGTGTGTTACATTACATTCACTAGTAGGAGTGAGAAAAACATCACGGGGTGGTGCGCATTGTATGGGTGTGTGTTACATTACATTCACTAGAAGGAGTGAGAAAAACATCACGGGGTGGTGCGCATTGTATGGGTGTGTGTTACATTACATTCACTAGTAGGAGTGAGAAAAACATCACGGGGTGGTGCGCATTGTATGGGTGTGTGTTACATTACATTCACTAGTAGCAGTGAGAAAAACATCACGGGGTGGTGCGCATTGTATGTGTGTGTGTTACATTACATTCACTAGTAGGAGTGAGAAAAACATCACGGGGTGGTGCGCATTGTATGGGTGTGTGTTACATTACATTCACTAGAAGGAGTGAGAAAAACATCACGGGGTGGTGCGCATTGTATGGGTGTGTGTTACATTACATTCACTAGTAGGAGTGAGAAAAACATCACGGGGTGGTGCGCATTGTATGGGTGTGTGTTACATTACATTCACTAGTAGGAGTGAGAAATACATCACGGGGTGGTGCGCATGTGTGGGTGTGTGTTACATTACATTCACTACTAGGAGTGAGAAAAACATCACGGGGTGGTGCGCCTTGTATGGGTGTGTGTTACATTAGATTCACTAGCAGCAGTGAGAAAAACATCACGGGGTGGTGCGCCTTGTATGGGTGTGTGTTACATTAGATTCACTAGTAGCAGTGAGAAAAACATCACGGGGTGGTGCGCCTTGTATGGGTGTGTGTTACATTAGATTCACTAGTAGCAGTGAGAAAAACATCATGGGGTGGTGCGCCTTGTTGGGCTGTGTGTCACATTAGATTCACTAGTAGCAGTGAGAAAAACATCACGGGGTGGTGCGCCTTGTATGGGTGTGTGTTACATTAGATTCACTAGTAGCAGTGAGAAAAACATCACGGGGTGGTGTGCATTGTATGGGTGTGTGTCACATTAGATTCACTAGTAGGAGTGAGAAAAACATCACGGGGTGGTGCGCATTGTATGGGTGTGTGTCACATTAGATTCACTAGTAGGAGGGAGAAAAACATCACGGGGTGGTGCGCATTGTATGGGTGTGTGTCACATTACATTCACTAGTAGCAGTGAGAAAAACATCACGGGGTGGTGCGCATTGTATGGGTGTGTGTCACATTAGATTCACTAGTAGCAGTGAGAAAAACATCACGGGGTGGTGCGCATTGTATGGGTGTGTGTTACATTACATTCACTAGTAGGAGTGAGAAAAATATCACGGGGTGGTGCGCCTTGTATGGGTGTGTGTTACATTACATTCACTAGTAGGAGTGAGAAAAACATCACGGGGTGGTGCGCCTTGTATGGGTGTGTGTTACATTAGATTCACTAGTAAGAGTGAGAAAAACATCACGGGGTGGTGCGCCTTGTATGGGTGTGTGTTACATTAGATTCACTAGTAGGAGTGAGAAAAACATCACGGGGTGGTGCGCACTGTATGGGTGTGTGTTACATTAGATTCACTAGTAGGAGTGAGAAAAACATCACGGGGTGGTGCGCACTGTATGGGTGTGTGTTACATTAGATTCACTAGTAGGAGTGAGAAAAACATCACGGGGTGGTGCGCATTGTATGGGTGTGTGTTACATTAGATTCACTAGTAGCAGTGAGAAAAACATCACGGGGTGGTGCCCATTGTATGGGTGTGTGTCACATTAGATTCACTAGTAGCAGTGAGAAAAACATCACGGGGTGGTGCGCATTGTATGGGTGTGTGTCACATTACATTCACTAGTAGCAGTGAGAAAAACATCACGGGGCGGTGCGCAATTTATGGGTGTGTGTCACATTACATTCACTAGTAGCAGTGAGAAAAACATCACGGGGTGGTGCGCATTGTATGGGTGTGTGTTACATTACATTCACTAGTAGCAGTGAGAAAAACATCACGGGGTGGTGCGCATTGTATGGGTGTGTGTTACATTACATTCACTAGTAGGAGTGAGAAAAACATCACGGGGTGGAGCGCATTGTATGGGTGTGTGTTACATTACATTCACTAGTAGGAGTGAGAAAAACATCACGGGGTGGTGCGCATTGTATGGGTGTGTGTTACATTACATTCACTAGTAGGAGTGAGAAAAACATCACGGGGTGGTGCACATTGTATGGGTGTGTGTTACATTAGATTCACTAGTAGGAGTGAGAAAAACATCACGGGGTGGTGCGCATTGTATGGGTGTGTGTTACATTACATTCACTAGTAGCAGTGAGAAAAACATCACGGGGTGGTGCGCATTGTATGGGTGTGTGTTACATTAGATTCACTAGTAGGAGTGAGAAAAACATCACGGGGTGGTGCGCATTGTATGGGTGTGTGTTACATTAGATTCACTAGTAGGAGTGAGAAAAACATCACGGGGTGGTGCGCATTGTATGGGTGTGTGTTACATTAGATTCACTAGTAGGAGTGAGAAAAACATCACGGGGTGGTGCGCATTGTATGGGTGTGTGTTACATTACATTCACTAGTAGCAGTGAGAAAAACATCACGGGGTGGTGCGCATTGTATGGGTGTGTGTTACATTAGATTCACTAGTAGCAGTGAGAAAAACATCACGGGGTGGTGCGCATTGTATGTGTGTGTGTTACATTACATTCACTAGTAGGAGTGAGAAAAACATCACGGGGTGGTGCGCATTGTATGGGTGTGTGTTACATTACATTCACTAGAAGGAGTGAGAAAAACATCACGGGGTGGTGCGCATTGTATGGGTGTGTGTTACATTACATTCACTAGTAGGAGTGAGAAAAACATCACGGGGTGGTGCGCATTGTATGGGTGTGTGTTACATTACATTCACTAGTAGGAGTGAGAAATACATCACGGGGTGGTGCGCATTGTATGGGTGTGTGTTACATTACATTCACTACTAGGAGTGAGAAAAACATCACGGGGTGGTGCGCCTTGTATGGGTGTGTGTTACATTAGATTCACTACTAGGAGTGAGAAAAACATCACGGGGTGGTGCGCCTTGTATGGGTGTGTGTTACATTAGATTCACTAGCAGCAGTGAGAAAAACATCACGGGGTGGTGCGCCTTGTATGGGTGTGTGTTACATTAGATTCACTAGTAGCAGTGAGAAAAACATCACGGGGTGGTGCGCCTTGTATGGGTGTGTGTTACATTAGATTCACTAGTAGCAGTGATAAAAACATCATGGGGTGGTGCGCCTTGTAGGGCTGTGTGTCACATTAGATTCACTAGTAGCAGTGAGAAAAACATCACGGGGTGGTGCGCCTTGTATGGGTGTGTGTTACATTAGATTCACTAGTAGCAGTGAGAAAAACATCACGGGGTGGTGTGCATTGTATGGGTGTGTGTCACATTAGATTCACTAGTAGGAGTGAGAAAAACATCACGGGGTGGTGCGCATTGTATGGGTGTGTGTCACATTAGATTCACTAGTAGGAGGGAGAAAAACATCACGGGGTGGTGCGCATTGTATGGGTGTGTGTCACATTACATTCACTAGTAGCAGTGAGAAAAACATCACGGGGTGGTGCGCATTGTATGGGTGTGTGTCACATTAGATTCACTAGTAGCAGTGAGAAAAACATCACGGGGTGGTGCGCATTGTATGGGTGTGTGTTACATTACATTCACTAGTAGGAGTGAGAAAAATATCACGGGGTGGTGCGCCTTGTATGGGTGTGTGTTACATTACATTCACTAGTAGGAGTGAGAAAAACATCACGGGGTGGTGCGCCTTGTATGGGTGTGTGTTACATTAGATTCACTAGTAAGAGTGAGAAAAACATCACGGGGTGGTGCGCCTTGTATGGGTGTGTGTTACATTAGATTCACTAGTAGGAGTGAGAAAAACATCACGGGGTGGTGCGCACTGTATGGGTGTGTGTTACATTAGATTCACTAGTAGGAGTGAGAAAAACATCACGGGGTGGTGCGCACTGTATGGGTGTGTGTTACATTAGATTCACTAGTAGGAGTGAGAAAAACATCACGGGGTGGTGCGCATTGTATGGGTGTGTGTTACATTAGATTCACTAGTAGCAGTGAGAAAAACATCACGGGGTGGTGCCCATTGTATGGGTGTGTGTCACATTAGATTCACTAGTAGCAGTGAGAAAAACATCACGGGGTGGTGCGCATTGTATGGGTGTGTGTCACATTACATTCACTAGTAGCAGTGAGAAAAACATCACGGGGCGGTGCGCAATTTATGGGTGTGTGTCACATTACATTCACTAGTAGCAGTGAGAAAAACATCACGGGGTGGTGCGCATTGTATGGGTGTGTGTTACATTACATTCACTAGTAGCAGTGAGAAAAACATCACGGGGTGGTGCGCATTGTATGGGTGTGTGTTACATTACATTCACTAGTAGGAGTGAGAAAAACATCACGGGGTGGAGCGCATTGTATGGGTGTGTGTTACATTACATTCACTAGTAGGAGTGAGAAAAACATCACGGGGTGGTGCGCATTGTATGGGTGTGTGTTACATTACATTCACTAGTAGGAGTGAGAAAAACATCACGGGGTGGTGCGCATTGTATGGGTGTGTGTTACATTAGATTCACTAGTAGGAGTGAGAAAAACATCATGGGGTGGTGCGCATTGTATGGGTGTGTGTTACATTACATTCACTAGTAGCAGTGAGAAAAACATCACGGGGTGGTGCGCATTGTATGGGTGTGTGTTACATTAGATTCACTAGTAGGAGTGAGAAAAACATCACGGGGTGGTGCGCATTGTATGGGTGTGTGTTACATTAGATTCACTAGTAGGAGTGAGAAAAACATCACGGGGTGGTGCGCATTGTATGGGTGTGTGTTACATTAGATTCACTAGTAGGAGTGAGAAAAACATCACGGGGTGGTGCGCATTGTATGGGTGTGTGTTACATTACATTCACTAGTAGCAGTGAGAAAAACATCACGGGGTGGTGCGCATTGTATGGGTGTGTGTTACATTAGATTCACTAGTAGCAGTGAGAAAAACATCACGGGGTGGTGCGCATTGTATGTGTGTGTGTTACATTACATTCACTAGTAGGAGTGAGAAAAACATCACGGGGTGGTGCGCATTGTATGGGTGTGTGTTACATTACATTCACTAGAAGGAGTGAGAAAAACATCACGGGGTGGTGCGCATTGTATGGGTGTGTGTTACATTACATTCACTAGTAGGAGTGAGAAAAACATCACGGGGTGGTGCGCATTGTATGGGTGTGTGTTACATTACATTCACTAGTAGGAGTGAGAAATACATCACGGGGTGGTGCGCATTGTATGGGTGTGTGTTACATTACATTCACTACTAGGAGTGAGAAAAACATCACGGGGTGGTGCGCCTTGTATGGGTGTGTGTTACATTAGATTCACTACTAGGAGTGAGAAAAACATCACGGGGTGGTGCGCCTTGTATGGGTGTGTGTTACATTAGATTCACTAGCAGCAGTGAGAAAAACATCACGGGGTGGTGCGCCTTGTATGGGTGTGTGTTACATTAGATTCACTAGTAGCAGTGAGAAAAACATCACGGGGTGGTGCGCCTTGTATGGGTGTGTGTTACATTAGATTCACTAGTAGCAGTGAGAAAAACATCACGGGGTGGTGCGCCTTGTAGGGCTGTGTGTCACATTAGATTCACTAGTAGCAGTGAGAAAAACATCACGGGGTGGTGCGCCTTGTATGGGTGTGTGTTACATTAGATTCACTAGTAGCAGTGAGAAAAACATCACGGGGTGGTGTGCATTGTATGGGTGTGTGTCACATTAGATTCACTAGTAGGAGTGAGAAAAACATCACGGGGTGGTGCGCATTGTATGGGTGTGTGTCACATTAGATTCACTAGTAGGAGGGAGAAAAACATCACGGGGTGGTGCGCATTGTATGGGTGTGTGTCACATTAGATTCACTAGTAGCAGTGAGAAAAACATCACGGGGTGGTGCGCATTGTATGGGTGTGTGTTACATTACATTCACTAGTAGCAGTGAGAAAAACATCACGGGGTGGTGCGCATTGTATGGGTGTGTGTTACATTAGATTCACTAGTAGCAGTGAGAAAAACATCACGGGGTGGTGCGCATTGTATGGGTGTGTGTTACATTACATTCACCAGTAGGAGTAAGAAAAACAGCACGGGGTGGTGCGCATTGTATGGGTGTGTGTTACATTACATTCACTAGTAGGAGTGAGAAAAACATCACGGGGTGGTGCGCATTGTATGGGTGTGTGTTACATTACATTCACTAGTAGGAGTGAGAAAAACATCACGGGGTGGTGCGCATTGTATGGGTGTGTGTTACATTAGATTCACTAGTAGGAGTGAGAAAAACATCACGGGGTGGTGCGCATTGTATGGGTGTGTGTTACATTACATTCACTAGTAGCAGTGAGAAAAACATCACGGGGTGGTGCGCATTGTAGGGGTGTGTGTTACATTAGATTCACTAGTAGGAGTGAGAAAAACATCACGGGGTGGTGCGCATTGTATGGGTGTGTGTTACATTAGATTCACTAGTAGGAGTGAGAAAAACATCACGGGGTGGTGCGCATTGTATGGGTGTGTGTTACATTAGATTCACTAGTAGGAGTGAGAAAAACATCACGGGGTGGTGCGCATTGTATGGGTGTGTGTTACATTACATTCACTAGTAGCAGTGAGAAAAACATCACGGGGTGGTGCGCATTGTATGGGTGTGTGTTACATTAGATTCACTAGTAGCAGTGAGAAAAACATCACGGGGTGGTGCGCATTGTATGTGTGTGTGTTACATTACATTCACTAGTAGGAGTGAGAAAAACATCACGGGGTGGTGCGCATTGTATGGGTGTGTGTTACATTACATTCACTAGAAGGAGTGAGAAAAACATCACGGGGTGGTGCGCATTGTATGGGTGTGTGTTACATTACATTCACTAGTAGGAGTGAGAAAAACATCACGGGGTGGTGCGCATTGTATGGGTGTGTGTTACATTACATTCACTAGTAGGAGTGAGAAATACATCACGGGGTGGTGCGCATTGTATGGGTGTGTGTTACATTACATTCACTACTAGGAGTGAGAAAAACATCACGGGGTGGTGCGCCTTGTATGGGTGTGTGTTACATTAGATTCACTACTAGGAGTGAGAAAAACATCACGGGGTGCTGCGCCTTGTATGGGTGTGTGTTACATTAGATTCACTAGCAGCAGTGAGAAAAACATCACGGGGTGGTGCGCCTTGTATGGGTGTGTGTTACATTAGATTCACTAGTAGCAGTGAGAAAAACATCACGGGGTGGTGCGCCTTGTATGGGTGTGTGTTACATTAGATTCACTAGTAGCAGTGAGAAAAACATCACGGGGTGGTGCGCCTTGTAGGGCTGTGTGTCACATTAGATTCACTAGTAGCAGTGAGAAAAACATCACGCGGTGGTGCGCCTTGTATGGGTGTGTGTTACATTAGATTCACTAGTAGCAGTGAGAAAAACATCACGGGGTGGTGTGCATTGTATGGGTGTGTGTCACATTAGATTCACTAGTAGGAGTGACAAAAACATCACGGGGTGGTGCGCATTGTATGGGTGTGTGTCACATTAGATTCACTAGTAGGAGTGACAAAAACATCACGGGGTGGTGCGCATTGTATGGGTGTGTGTTACATTAGATTCACTAGTAGCAGTGAGAAAAACATCACGGGGTGGTGCGCATTGTATGTGTGTGTGTTACATTACATTCACTAGTAGGAGTGAGAAAAACATCACGGGGTGGTGCGCATTGTATGGGTGTGTGTTACATTACATTCACTAGAGGAGTGAGAAAAACATCACGGGGTGGTGCGCATTGTATGGGTGTGTGTTACATTACATTCACTAGTAGGAGTGAGAAAAACATCACGGGGTGGTGCGCATTGTATGGGTGTGTGTTACATTACATTCACTAGTAGGAGTGAGAAATACATCACGGGGTGGTGCGCATTGTATGGGTGTGTGTTACATTACATTCACTACTAGGAGTGAGAAAAACATCACGGGGTGGTGCGCCTTGTATGGGTGTGTGTTACATTAGATTCACTAGTAGGAGTGAGAAAAACATCACGGGGTGGTGCGCCTTGTATGGGTGTGTGTTACATTAGATTCACTAGCAGCAGTGAGAAAAACATCACGGGGTGGTGCGCCTTGTTATGGGTGTGTGTTACATTAGATTCACTAGTAGCAGTGAGAAAAACATCACGGGGTGGTGCGCCTTGTATGGGTGTGTGTTACATTAGATTCACTAGTAGCAGTGAGAAAAACATCACGGGGTGGTGCGCCTTGTAGGGCTGTGTGTCACATTAGATTCACTAGTAGCAGTGAGAAAAACATCACGGGGTGGTGCGCCTTGTATGGGTGTGTGTTACATTAGATTCACTAGTAGCAGTGAGAAAAACATCACGGGGTGGTGTGCATTGTATGGGTGTGTGTCACATTAGATTCACTAGTAGGAGTGACAAAAACATCACGGGGTGGTGCGCATTGTATGGGTGTGTGTCACATTAGATTCACTAGTAGGAGTGACAAAAACATCACGGGGTGGTGCGCATTGTATGGGTGTGTGTCACATTAGATTCACTAGTAGGAGTGAGAAAAACATCACGGGGTGGTGCGCCTTGTATGGGTGTGTGTTACATTAGATTCACTGGTAGCCGTGAGAAAAACATCACGGGGTGGTGCGCACTGTATGGGTTTGTGTTACATTAGATTCACTGGTAGCAGTGAGAAAAATATCACGGGGTGGTGCGCATTGTATGGGTGTGTGTTACATTAGATTCACTAGTAGCAGTGAGAAAAACATCACGGGGTGGTGCGCATTGTATGGGTGTGTGTTACCTTAGATTCACTAGTAGCAGTGAGAAAAACATCACGGGGTGGTGCGCATTGTATGGGTTTGTGTTACATTAGATTCACTAGTAGCAGTGAGAAAAACATCACGGGGTGGTGCGCATTGTATGGGTGTGTGTTACATTAGATTCACTAGTAGGAGGGAGAAAAACATCACGGGGTGGTGCGCATTTTATGGGTGTGTGTTACATTAGATTCACTAGTAGCAGTGAGAAAAACATCACGGGGTGGTGCGCATTGTATGGGTGTGTGTTACATTACATTCACTAGTAGCAGTGAGAAAAACATCACGGGGTGGTGCGCATTGTATGGGTGTGTGTTACATTAGATTCACTAGTAGCAGTGAGAAAAACATCACGGGGTCGTGCGCCTTGTATGGGTGTGTGTTACATTACATTCACTAGTAGGAGTGAGAAAAACATCACGGGGTGGTGCGCCTTGTATGGGTGTGTGTTACATTACATTCACTAGTAGGAGTGAGAAAAACATCACGGGGTGGTGCGCCTTGTATGGGTGTGTGTTACATTACATTCACTAGTAGGAGTGAGAAAAACATCACGGGGTGGAGCGCATTGTATGGGTGTGTGTTACATTAGATTCACTAGTAGCAGTGAGAAAAACATCACGGGGTGGTGCGCCTTGTAGGGCTGTGTGTCACATTAGATTCACTAGTAGCAGTGAGAAATACATCACGGGGTGGTGCGCATTGTATGGGTGTGTGTTACATTACATTCACTAGTAGGAGTGAGAAAAACATCACGGGGTGGAGCGCATTGTATGGGTGTGTGTTACATTAGATTCACTAGTAGCAGTGAGAAAAACATCACGGGGTGGTGCGCCTTGTAGGGCTGTGTGTCACATTAGATTCACTAGTAGCAGTGAGAAAAACATCACGGGGTGGTGCGCCTTGTATGGGTGTGTGTTACATTAGATTCACTAGTAGCAGTGAGAAAAACATCACGGGGTGGTGTGCATTGTATGGGTGTGTGTCACATTAGATTCACTAGTAGGAGTGACAAAAACATCACGGGGTGGTGCGCATTGTATGGGTGTGTGTCACATTAGATTCACTAGTAGGAGTGACAAAAACATCACGGGGTGGTGCGCATTGTATGGGTGTGTGTCACATTAGATTCACTAGTAGGAGTGAGAAAAACATCACGGGGTGGTGCGCCTTGTATGGGTGTGTGTTACATTAGATTCACTGGTAGCCGTGAGAAAAACATCACGGGGTGGTGCGCACTGTATGGGTTTGTGTTACATTAGATTCACTGGTAGCAGTGAGAAAAACATCACGGGGTGGTGCGCATTGTATGGGTGTGTGTTACATTAGATTCACTAGTAGCAGTGAGAAAAACATCACGGGGTGGTGCGCATTGTATGGGTGTGTGTTACATTAGATTCACTAGTAGCAGTGAGAAAAACATCACGGGGTGGTGCGCATTGTATGGGTTTGTGTTACATTAGATTCACTAGTAGCAGTGAGAAAAACATCACGGGGTGGTGCGCATTGTATGGGTGTGTGTTACATTAGATTCACTAGTAGGAGGGAGAAAAACATCACGGGGTGGTGCGCATTTTATGGGTGTGTGTTACATTAGATTCACTAGGAGCAGTGAGAAAAACATCACGGGGTGGTGCGCATTGTATGGGTGTGTGTTACATTACATTCACTAGTAGCAGTGAGAAAAACATCACGGGGTGGTGCGCATTGTATGGGTGTGTGTTACATTAGATTCACTAGTAGCAGTGAGAAAAACATCACGGGGTGGTGCGCCTTGTATGGGTGTGTGTTACATTACATTCACTAGTAGGAGTGAGAAAAACATCACGGGGTGGTGCGCCTTGTATGGGTGTGTGTTACATTACATTCACTAGTAGGAGTGAGAAAAACATCACGGGGTGGTGCGCCTTGTATGGGTGTGTGTTACATTACATTCACTAGTAGGAGTGAGAAAAACATCACGGGGTGGTGCGCCTTGTATGGGTGTGTGTTACATTAGATTCACTGGTAGCAGTGAGAAAAACATCATGGGGTGGTGCGCATTGTATGGGTGTGTGTTACATTAGATTCACTAGTAGGAGTGAGAAAAACATCACGGGGTGGTGCGCATTGTATGGGTGTGTGTTACATTAGATTCACTAGTAGCAGTGAGAAAAACATCACGGGGTGGTGCGCATTGTATGGGTTTGTGTTACATTAGATTCACTAGTAGCAGTGAGAAAAACATCACGGGGTGGTGCGCATTGTATGGGTGTGTGTTACATTACATTCACTAGTAGCAGTGAGAAAAACATCACGGGGTGGTGCGCATTGTATGGGTGTGTGTTACATTACATTCACTAGTAGCAGTGAGAAAAACATCACGGGGTGGTGCGCATTGTATGGGTGTGTGTTACATTACATTCACTAGTAGCAGTGAGAAAAACATCACGGGGTGGTGCGCATTGTATGGGTGTGTGTTACATTAGATTCACTAGTAGCAGTGAGAAAAACATCACCGGGTGGTGCGCATTGTATGGGTGTGTGTTACATTAGATTCACTAGTAGCAGTGAGAAAAACATCACGGGGTGGTGCGCATTGTATGGGTGTGTGCTACATTAGATTCACTAGTAGCAGTGAGAAAAACATCACGGGGAGTTGCGCATTGTATGGGTGTGTGCTACATTAGATTCACTAGTAGGAGTGAGAAAAACATCACGGGGTGGTGCGCATTGTATGGGTGTGTGTTACATTAGATTCACTAGTAGCAGTGAGAAAAACATCACGGGGTGGTGCGCATTGTATGGGTGTGTGTTACATTAGATTCACTAGTAGCAGTGAGAAAAACATCACGGGGTGGTGCGCATTGTATGGGTGTGTGTTACATTAGATTCACTAGTAGCAGTGAGAAAAACATCACGGGGTGGTGCGCATTGTATGGGTGTGTGCTACATTACATTCACTAGTAGCAGTGAGAAAAACATCACGGGGTGGTGCGCATTATATGGGTGTGTGTTACATTACATTCACTAGTAGCAGTGAGAAAAACATCACGGGGTGGTGCGCATTGTATGGGTGTGTGTTACATTAGATTCACTAGTAGCAGTGAGAAAAACATCACGGGGTGGTGCGCATTGTATGGGTGTGTGTTACATTAGATTCACTAGTAGGAGTGAGAAAAACATCACGGGGTGGTGCGCATTGTATGGGTGTGTGTCACATTAGATTCACTAGTAGGAGTGAGAAAAACATCACGGGGTGGTGCGCATTGTATGGGTGTGTGTCACAGATTCACTAGTAGGAGTGAGAAAAACATCACGGGGTGGTGCGCATTGTATGGGTGTGTGTCACATTAGATTCACTAGTAGCAGTGAGAAAAACATCACGGGGTGGTGCGCATTGTATGGGTGTGTGTCACATTACATTCACTAGTAGCAGTGAGAAAAACATCACGGGGTGGTGCGCATTGTATGGGTGTGTGTCACATTAGATTCACTAGTAGCAGTGAGAAAAACATCACGGGGTGGTGCGCATTGTATGGGTGTGTGTTACATTACATTCACTAGTAGCAGTGAGAAAAACATCACGGGGTGGTGCGCCTTGTATGGGTGTGTGTTACATTACATTCACTAGTAGGAGTGAGAAAAACATCACGGGGTGGTGCGCCTTGTATGGGTGTGTGTTACATTACATTCACTAGTAGGAGTGAGAAAAACATCACGGGGTGGTGCGCCTTGTATGGGTGTGTGTTACATTAGATTCACTAGTAGGAGTGAGAAAAACATCACGGGGTGGTGCGCCTTGTATGGGTATGTGTTACATTAGATTCACTAGTAGGAGTGAGAAAAACATCACGGGGTGGTGCGCACTGTATGGGTGTGTGTTACATTAGATTCACTAGTAGGAGTGAGAAAAACATCACGGGGTGGTGCGCACTGTATGGGTGTGTGTTACATTAGATTCACTGGTAGCAGTGAGAAAAACATCACGGGGTGGTGCGCACTGTATGGGTGTGTGTTACATTAGATTCACTGGTAGCAGTGAGAAAAACATCACGGGGTGGTGCGCATTGTATGGGTGTGTGTTACATTAGATTCACTGGTAGCAGTGAGAAAAACATCACGGGGTGGTGCGCATTGTATGGGTGTGTGTTACATTAGATTCACTAGTAGCAGTGAGAAAAACATCACGGGGTGGTGCGCATTGTATGGGTTTGTGTTACATTAGATTCACTAGTAGCAGTGAGAAAAACATCACGGGGTGGTGCGCATTGTATGGGTGTGTGTTACATTAGATTCACTAGTAGGAGGGAGAAAAACATCACGGGGTGGTGCGCATTTTATGGGTGTGTGTTACATTAGATTCACTAGGAGCAGTGAGAAAAACATCACGGGGTGGTGCGCATTGTATGGGTGTGTGTTACATTACATTCACTAGTAGCAGTGAGAAAAACATCACGGGGTGGTGCGCATTGTATGGGTGTGTGTTACATTAGATACACTAGTAGCAGTGAGAAAAACATCACGGGGTGGTGCGCCTTGTATGGGTGTGTGTTACATTACATTCACTAGTAGGAGTGAGAAAAACATCACGGGGTGGTGCGCCTTGTATGGGTGTGTGTTACATTACATTCACTAGTAGGAGTGAGAAAAACATCACGGGGTGGTGCGCCTTGTATGGGTGTGTGTTACATTACATTCACTAGTAGGAGTGAGAAAAACATCACGGGGTGGTGCGCCTTGTATGGGTGTGTGTTACATTAGATTCACTGGTAGCAGTGAGAAAAACATCATGGGGTGGTGCGCATTGTATGGGTGTGTGTTACATTAGATTCACTAGTAGGAGTGAGAAAAACATCACGGGGTGGTGCGCATTGTATGGGTGTGTGTTACATTAGATTCACTAGTAGCAGTGAGAAAAACATCACGGGGTGGTGCGCATTGTATGGGTTTGTGTTACATTAGATTCACTAGTAGCAGTGAGAAAAACATCACGGGGTGGTGCGCATTGTATGGGTGTGTGTTACATTACATTCACTAGTAGCAGTGAGAAAAACATCACGGGGTGGTGCGCATTGTATGGGTGTGTGTTACATTACATTCACTAGTAGCAGTGAGAAAAACCACGGGGTGGTGCGCATTGTATGGGTGTGTGTTACATTACATTCACTAGTAGCAGTGAGAAAAACATCACGGGGTGGTGCGCATTGTATGGGTGTGTGTTACATTAGATTCACTAGTAGCAGTGAGAAAAACATCACCGGGTGGTGCGCATTGTATGGGTGTGTGTTACATTAGATTCACTAGTAGCAGTGAGAAAAACATCACGGGGTGGTGCGCATTGTATGGGTGTGTGCTACATTAGATTCACTAGTAGCAGTGAGAAAAACATCACGGGGAGTTGCGCATTGTATGGGTGTGTGCTACATTAGATTCACTAGTAGGAGTGAGAAAAACATCACGGGGTGGTGCGCATTGTATGGGTGTGTGTTACATTAGATTCACTAGTAGCAGTGAGAAAAACATCACGGGGTGGTGCGCATTGTATGGGTGTGTGTTACATTAGATTCACTAGTAGCAGTGAGAAAAACATCACGGGGTGGTGCGCATTGTATGGGTGTGTGTTACATTAGATTCACTAGTAGCAGTGAGAAAAACATCACGGGGTGGTGCGCATTGTATGGGTGTGTGCTACATTACATTCACTAGTAGCAGTGAGAAAAACATCACGGGGTGGTGCGCATTGTATGGGTGTGTGTTACATTACATTCACTAGTAGCAGTGAGAAAAACATCACGGGGTGGTGCGCATTGTATGGGTGTGTGTTACATTAGATTCACTAGTAGCAGTGAGAAAAACATCACGGGGTGGTGCGCATTGTATGGGTGTGTGTTACATTAGATTCACTAGTAGGAGTGAGAAAAACATCACGGGGTGGTGCGCATTGGTGTGTGTCATATTAGATTCACTAGTAGGAGTGAGAAAAACATCACGGGGTGGTGCGCATTGTATGGGTGTGTGTCACATTAGATTCACTAGTAGGAGTGAGAAAAACATCACGGGGTGGTGCGCATTGTATGGGTGTGTGTCACATTAGATTCACTAGTAGCAGTGAGAAAAACATCACGGGGTGGTGCGCATTGTATGGGTGTGTGTCACATTACATTCACTAGTAGCAGTGAGAAAAACATCACGGGGTGGTGCGCATTGTATGGGTGTGTGTCACATTAGATTCACTAGTAGCAGTGAGAAAAACATCACGGGGTGGTGCGCATTGTATGGGTGTGTGTTACATTACATTCACTAGTAGCAGTGAGAAAAACATCACGGGGTGGTGCGCCTTGTATGGGTGTGTGTTACATTACATTCACTAGTAGGAGTGAGAAAAACATCACGGGGTGGTGCGCCTTGTATGGGTGTGTGTTACATTACATTCACTAGTAGGAGTGAGAAAAACATCACGGGGTGGTGCGCCTTGTATGGGTGTGTGTTACATTAGATTCACTAGTAGGAGTGAGAAAAACATCACGGGGTGGTGCGCCTTGTATGGGTATGTGTTACATTAGATTCACTAGTAGGAGTGAGAAAAACATCACGGGGTGGTGCGCACTGTATGGGTGTGTGTTACATTAGATTCACTAGTAGGAGTGAGAAAAACATCACGGGGTGGTGCGCACTGTATGGGTGTGTGTTACATTAGATTCACTGGTAGCAGTGAGAAAAACATCACGGGGTGGTGCGCACTGTATGGGTGTGTGTTACATTAGATTCACTGGTAGCAGTGAGAAAAACATCACGGGGTGGTGCGCATTGTATGGGTGTGTGTTACATTAGATTCACTGGTAGCAGTGAGAAAAACATCACGGGGTGGTGCGCATTGTATGGGTGTGTGTTACATTAGATTCACTAGTAGCAGTGAGAAAAACATCACGGGGTGGTGCGCATTGTATGGGTTTGTGTTACATTAGATTCACTAGTAGCAGTGAGAAAAACATCACGGGGTGGTGCGCATTGTATGGGTGTGTGTTACATTAGATTCACTAGTAGGAGGGAGAAAAACATCACGGGGTGGTGCGCATTTTATGGGTGTGTGTTACATTAGATTCACTAGGAGCAGTGAGAAAAACATCACGGGGTGGTGCGCATTGTATGGGTGTGTGTTACATTACATTCACTAGTAGCAGTGAGAAAAACATCACGGGGTGGTGCGCATTGTATGTGTGTGTGTTACATTAGATTCACTAGTAGCAGTGAGAAAAACATCACGGGGTGGTGCGCCTTGTATGGGTGTGTGTTACATTACATTCACTAGTAGGAGTGAGAAAAACATCACGGGGTGGTGCGCCTTGTATGGGTGTGTGTTACATTAGATTCACTAGTAGGAGTGAGAAAAACATCACGGGGTGGTGCGCCTTGTATGGGTATGTGTTACATTAGATTCACTAGTAGGAGTGAGAAAAACATCACGGGGTGGTGCGCACTGTATGGGTGTGTGTTACATTAGATTCACTAGTAGGAGTGAGAAAAACATCACGGGGTGGTGCGCACTGTATGGGTGTGTGTTACATTAGATTCACTGGTAGCAGTGAGAAAAACATCACGGGGTGGTGCGCACTGTATGGGTGTGTGTTACATTAGATTCACTGGTAGCAGTGAGAAAAACATCACGGGGTGGTGCGCATTGTATGGGTGTGTGTTACATTAGATTCACTGGTAGCAGTGAGAAAAACATCACGGGGTGGTGCGCATTGTATGGGTGTGTGTTACATTAGATTCACTAGTAGCAGTGAGAAAAACATCACGGGGTGGTGCGCATTGTATGGGTTTGTGTTACATTAGATTCACTAGTAGCAGTGAGAAAAACATCACGGGGTGGTGCGCATTGTATGGGTGTGTGTTACATTAGATTCACTAGTAGGAGGGAGAAAAACATCACGGGGTGGTGCGCATTTTATGGGTGTGTGTTACATTAGATTCACTAGGAGCAGTGAGAAAAACATCACGGGGTGGTGCGCATTGTATGGGTGTGTGTTACATTACATTCACTAGTAGCAGTGAGAAAAACATCACGGGGTGGTGCGCATTGTATGGGTGTGTGTTACATTAGATACACTAGTAGCAGTGAGAAAAACATCACGGGGTGGTGCGCCTTGTATGGGTGTGTGTTACATTACATTCACTAGTAGGAGTGAGAAAAACATCACGGGGTGGTGCGCCTTGTATGGGTGTGTGTTACATTACATTCACTAGTAGGAGTGAGAAAAACATCACGGGGTGGTGCGCCTTGTATGGGTGTGTGTTACATTACATTCACTAGTAGGAGTGAGAAAAACATCACGGGGTGGTGCGCCTTGTATGGGTGTGTGTTACATTAGATTCACTGGTAGCAGTGAGAAAAACATCATGGGGTGGTGCGCATTGTATGGGTGTGTGTTACATTAGATTCACTAGTAGGAGTGAGAAAAACATCACGGGGTGGTGCGCATTGTATGGGTGTGTGTTACATTAGATTCACTAGTAGCAGTGAGAAAAACATCACGGGGTGGTGCGCATTGTATGGGTTTGTGTTACATTAGATTCACTAGTAGCAGTGAGAAAAACATCACGGGGTGGTGCGCATTGTATGGGTGTGTGTTACATTACATTCACTAGTAGCAGTGAGAAAAACATCACGGGGTGGTGCGCATTGTATGGGTGTGTGTTACATTACATTCACTAGTAGCAGTGAGAAAAACCACGGGGTGGTGCGCATTGTATGGGTGTGTGTTACATTACATTCACTAGTAGCAGTGAGAAAAACATCACGGGGTGGTGCGCATTGTATGGGTGTGTGTTACATTAGATTCACTAGTAGCAGTGAGAAAAACATCACCGGGTGGTGCGCATTGTATGGGTGTGTGTTACATTAGATTCACTAGTAGCAGTGAGAAAAACATCACGGGGTGGTGCGCATTGTATGGGTGTGTGCTACATTAGATTCACTAGTAGCAGTGAGAAAAACATCACGGGGAGTTGCGCATTGTATGGGTGTGTGCTACATTAGATTCACTAGTAGGAGTGAGAAAAACATCACGGGGTGGTGCGCATTGTATGGGTGTGTGTTACATTAGATTCACTAGTAGCAGTGAGAAAAACATCACGGGGTGGTGCGCATTGTATGGGTGTGTGTTACATTAGATTCACTAGTAGCAGTGAGAAAAACATCACGGGGTGGTGCGCATTGTATGGGTGTGTGTTACATTAGATTCACTAGTAGCAGTGAGAAAAACATCACGGGGTGGTGCGCATTGTATGGGTGTGTGCTACATTACATTCACTAGTAGCAGTGAGAAAAACATCACGGGGTGGTGCGCATTGTATGGGTGTGTGTTACATTACATTCACTAGTAGCAGTGAGAAAAACATCACGGGGTGGTGCGCATTGTATGGGTGTGTGTTACATTAGATTCACTAGTAGCAGTGAGAAAAACATCACGGGGTGGTGCGCATTGTATGGGTGTGTGTTACATTAGATTCACTAGTAGGAGTGAGAAAAACATCACGGGGTGGTGCGCATTGTATGGGTGTGTGTCATATTAGATTCACTAGTAGGAGTGAGAAAAACATCACGGGGTGGTGCGCATTGTATGGGTGTGTGTCACATTAGATTCACTAGTAGGAGTGAGAAAAACATCACGGGGTGGTGCGCATTGTATGGGTGTGTGTCACATTAGATTCACTAGTAGCAGTGAGAAAAACATCACGGGGTGGTGCGCATTGTATGGGTGTGTGTCACATTACATTCACTAGTAGCAGTGAGAAAAACATCACGGGGTGGTGCGCATTGTATGGGTGTGTGTCACATTAGATTCACTAGTAGCAGTGAGAAAAACATCACGGGGTGGTGCGCATTGTATGGGTGTGTGTTACATTACATTCACTAGTAGCAGTGAGAAAAACATCACGGGGTGGTGCGCCTTGTATGGGTGTGTGTTACATTACATTCACTAGTAGGAGTGAGAAAAACATCACGGGGTGGTGCGCCTTGTATGGGTGTGTGTTACATTACATTCACTAGTAGGAGTGAGAAAAACATCACGGGGTGGTGCGCCTTGTATGGGTGTGTGTTACATTAGATTCACTAGTAGGAGTGAGAAAAACATCACGGGGTGGTGCGCCTTGTATGGGTATGTGTTACATTAGATTCACTAGTAGGAGTGAGAAAAACATCACGGGGTGGTGCGCACTGTATGGGTGTGTGTTACATTAGATTCACTAGTAGGAGTGAGAAAAACATCACGGGGTGGTGCGCACTGTATGGGTGTGTGTTACATTAGATTCACTGGTAGCAGTGAGAAAAACATCACGGGGTGGTGCGCACTGTATGGGTGTGTGTTACATTAGATTCACTGGTAGCAGTGAGAAAAACATCACGGGGTGGTGCGCATTGTATGGGTGTGTGTTACATTAGATTCACTGGTAGCAGTGAGAAAAACATCACGGGGTGGTGCGCATTGTATGGGTGTGTGTTACATTAGATTCACTAGTAGCAGTGAGAAAAACATCACGGGGTGGTGCGCATTGTATGGGTTTGTGTTACATTAGATTCACTAGTAGCAGTGAGAAAAACATCACGGGGTGGTGCGCATTGTATGGGTGTGTGTTACATTAGATTCACTAGTAGGAGGGAGAAAAACATCACGGGGTGGTGCGCATTTTATGGGTGTGTGTTACATTAGATTCACTAGGAGCAGTGAGAAAAACATCACGGGGTGGTGCGCATTGTATGGGTGTGTGTTACATTACATTCACTAGTAGCAGTGAGAAAAACATCACGGGGTGGTGCGCATTGTATGTGTGTGTGTTACATTAGATTCACTAGTAGCAGTGAGAAAAACATCACGGGGTGGTGCGCCTTGTATGGGTGTGTGTTACATTACATTCACTAGTAGGAGTGAGAAAAACATCACGGGGTGGTGCGCCTTGTATGGGTGTGTGTTACATTACATTCACTAGTAGGAGTGAGAAAAACATCACGGGGTGGTGCGCCTTGTATGGGTGTGTGTTACATTACATTCACTAGTAGGAGTGAGAAAAACATCACGGGGTGGTGCGCCTTGTATGGGTGTGTGTTACATTAGATTCACTGGTAGCAGTGAGAAAAACATCATGGGGTGGTGCGCATTGTATGGGTGTGTGTTACATTAGATTCACTAGTAGGAGTGAGAAAAACATCACGGGGTGGTGCGCATTGTATGGGTGTGTGTTACATTAGATTCACTAGTAGCAGTGAGAAAAACATCACGGGGTGGTGCGCATTGTATGGGTTTGTGTTACATTAGATTCACTAGTAGCAGTGAGAAAAACATCACGGGGTGGTGCGCATTGTATGGGTGTGTGTTACATTACATTCACTAGTAGGAGTGAGAAAAACATCACGGGGTGGTGCGCCTTGTATGGGTATGTGTTACATTAGATTCACTAGTAGGAGTGAGAAAAACATCACGGGGTGGTGCGCACTGTATGGGTGTGTGTTACATTAGATTCACTAGTAGGAGTGAGAAAAACATCACGGGGTGGTGCGCTCTGTATGGGTGTGTGTTACATTAGATTCACTGGTAGCAGTGAGAAAAACATCACGGGGTGGTGCGCACTGTATGGGTGTGTGTTACATTAGATTCACTGGTAGCAGTGAGAAAAACATCACGGGGTGGTGCGCATTGTATGGGTGTGTGTTACATTAGATTCACTGGTAGCAGTGAGAAAAACATCACGGGGTGGTGCGCATTGTTTGGGTGTGTGTTACATTAGATTCACTAGTAGCAGTGAGAAAAACATCACGGGGTGGTGCGCATTGTATGGGTGTGTGTTACATTAGATTCACTAGTAGCAGTGAGAAAAACATCACGGGGTGGTGCGCATTGTATGGGTGTGTGTTACATTAGATTCACTAGTAGCAGTGAGAAAAACATCACGGGGTGGTGCGCATTGTATGGGTGTGTGTTACATTAGATTCACTAGTAGCAGTGAGAAAAACATCACGGGGTGGTGCCCATTGTATGGGTGTGTGTCACATTAGATTCACTAGTAGCAGTGAGAAAAACATCACGGGGTGGTGCGCATTGTATGGGTGTGTGTCACATTACATTCACTAGTAGCAGTGAGAAAAACATCACGGGGTGGTGCGCAATTTATGGGTGTGTGTCACATTACATTCACTAGTAGCAGTGAGAAAAACATCACGGGGTGGTGCGCATTGTATGGGTGTGTGTTACATTACATTCACTAGTGGCAGTGAGAAAAACATCGCGGGGTGGTGCGCATTGTATGGGTGTGTGTTACATTACATTCACTAGTAGGAGTGAGAAGAACATCACGGGGTGGAGCGCATTGTATGGGTGTGTGTTACATTACATTCACTAGTAGGAGTGAGAAAAGCATCACGGGGTGGTGCGCATTGTATGGGTGTGTGTTACATTACATTCACTAGTAGGAGTGAGAAAAACATCACGGGGTGGTGCGCATTATATGGGTGTGTGTTACATTACATTCACTAGTAGCAGTGAGAAAAACATCACGGGGTGGTGCGCATTGTATGGGTGTGTGTTACATTAGATTCACTAGTAGGAGTGAGAAAAACATCACGGGGTGGTGCGCATTGTATGGGTGTGTGTTACATTAGATTCACTAGTAGGAGTGAGAAAAACATCACGGGGTGGTGCGCATTGTATGGGTGTGTGTTACATTAGATTCACTAGTAGGAGTGAGAAAAACATCACGGGGTGGTGCGCATTGTATGGGTGTGTGTTACATTACATTCACTAGTAGCAGTGAGAAAAACATCACGGGGTGGTGCGCATTGTATGGGTGTGTGTTACATTAGATTCACTAGTAGCAGTGAGAAAAACATCACGGGGTGGTGCGCATTGTATGTGTGTGTGTTACATTACATTCACTAGTAGGAGTGAGAAAAACATCACGGGGTGGTGCGCATTGTATGGGTGTGTGTTACATTACATTCACTAGAAGGAGTGAGAAAAACATCACGGGGTGGTGCGCATTGTATGGGTGTGTGTTACATTACATTCACTAGTAGGAGTGAGAAAAACATCACGGGGTGGTGCGCATTGTATGGGTGTGTGTTACATTACATTCACTAGTAGGAGTGAGAAATACATCACGGGGTGGTGCGCATTGTATGGGTGTGTGTTACATTACATTCACTACTAGGAGTGAGAAAAACATCACGGGGTGGTGCGCCTTGTATGGGTGTGTGTTACATTAGATTCACTACTAGGAGTGAGAAAAACATCACGGGGTGGTGCGCCTTGTATGGGTGTGTGTTACATTAGATTCACTAGCAGCAGTGAGAAAAACATCACGGGGTGGTGCGCCTTGTATGGGTGTGTGTTACATTAGATTCACTAGTAGCAGTGAGAAAAACATCACGGGGTGGTGCGCATTGTATGGGTGTGTGCTACATTACATTCACTAGTAGCAGTGAGAAAAACATCACGGGGTGGTGCGCATTGTATGGGTGTGTTACATTACATTCACTAGTAGCAGTGAGAAAAACATCACGGGGTGGTGCGCATTGTATGGGTGTGTGTTACATTAGATTCACTAGTAGCAGTGAGAAAAACATCACGGGGTGGTGCGCATTGTATGGGTGTGTGTTACATTAGATTCACTAGTAGGAGTGAGAAAAACATCACGGGGTGGTGCGCATTGTATGGGTGTGTGTCACATTAGATTCACTAGTAGGAGTGAGAAAAACATCACGGGGTGGTGCGCATTGTATGGGTGTGTGTCACATTAGATTCACTAGTAGGAGTGAGAAAAACATCACGGGGTGGTGCGCATTGTATGGGTGTGTGTCACATTAGATTCACTAGTAGCAGTGAGAAAAACATCACGGGGTGGTGCGCATTGTATGGGTGTGTGTCACATTACATTCACTAGTAGCAGTGAGAAAAACATCACGGGGTGGTGCGCATTGTATGGGTGTGTGTCACATTAGATTCACTAGTAGCAGTGAGAAAAACATCACGGGGTGGTGCGCATTGTATGGGTGTGTGTCACATTACATTCACTAGTAGCAGTGAGAAAAACATCACGGGGTGGTGCGCCTTGTATGGGTGTGTGTCACATTAGATTCACTAGTAGGAGTGAGAAAAACATCACGGGGTGGTGCGCCTTGTATGGGTGTGTGTTACATTACATTCACTAGTAGGAGTGAGAAAAACATCACGGGGTGGTGCGCCTTGTATGGGTGTGTGTTACATTAGATTCACTAGTAGGAGTGAGAAAAACATCACGGGGTGGTGCGCACTGTATGGGTGTGTGTTACATTAGATTCACTAGTAGGAGTGCGAAAAACATCACGGGGTGGTGCGCACTGTATGGGTGTGTGTTACATTAGATTCACTGGTAGGAGTGAGAAAAACATCACGGGGTGGTGCGCACTGTATGGGTGTGTGTTACATTAGATTCACTGGTAGCAGTGAGAAAAACATCACGGGGTGGTGCGCACTGTATGGGTGTGTGTTACATTAGATTCACTAGTAGCAGTGAGAAAAACATCACGGGGTGGTGCGCATTGTATGGGTGTGTGTTACATTAGATTCACTAGTAGCAGTGAGAAAAACATCACGGGGTGGTGCGCATTGTATGGGTGTGTGTTACATTAGATTCACTAGTAGCAGTGAGAAAAACATCACGGGGTGGTGCGCATTGTATGGGTGTGTGTTACATTAGATTCACTAGTAGCAGTGAGAAAAACATCACGGGGTGGTGCCCATTGTATGGGTGTGTGTCACATTAGATTCACTAGTAGCAGTGAGAAAAACATCACGGGGTGGTGCACATTGTATGGGTGTGTGTCACATTACATTCACTAGTAGCAGTGAGAAAAACATCACGGGGTGGTGCGCAATTTATTGGTGTGTGTCACATTACATTCACTAGTAGCAGTGAGAAAAACATCACGGGGTGGTGCGCATTGTATGGGTGTGTGTTACATTACATTCACTAGTGGCAGTGAGAAAAACATCGCGGGGTGGTGCGCATTGTATGGGTGTGTGTTACATTACATTCACTAGTAGGAGTGAGAAGAACATCACGGGGTGGAGCGCATTGTATGGGTGTGTGTTACATTACATTCACTAGTAGGAGTGAGAAAAGCATCACGGGGTGGTGCGCATTGTATGGGTGTGTGTTACATTACATTCACTAGTAGGAGTGAGAAAAACATCACGGGGTGGTGCGCATTATATGGGTGTGTGTTACATTACATTCACTAGTAGCAGTGAGAAAAACATCACGGGGTGGTGCGCATTGTATGGGTGTGTGTTACATTAGATTCACTAGTAGGAGTGAGAAAAACATCACGGGGTGGTGCGCATTGTATGGGTGTGTGTTACATTAGATTCACTAGTAGGAGTGAGAAAAACATCACGGGGTGGTGCGCATTGTATGGGTGTGTGTTACATTAGATTCACTAGTAGGAGTGAGAAAAACATCACGGGGTGGTGCGCATTGTATGGGTGTGTGTTACATTACATTCACTAGTAGCAGTGAGAAAAACATCACGGGGTGGTGCGCATTGTATGGGTGTGTGTTACATTAGATTCACTAGTAGCAGTGAGAAAAACATCACGGGGTGGTGCGCATTGTATGTGTGTGTGTTACATTACATTCACTAGTAGGAGTGAGAAAAACATCACGGGGTGGTGCGCATTGTATGGGTGTGTGTTACATTACATTCACTAGAAGGAGTGAGAAAAACATCACGGGGTGGTGCGCATTGTATGGGTGTGTGTTACATTACATTCACTAGTAGGAGTGAGAAAAACATCACGGGGTGGTGCGCATTGTATGGGTGTGTGTTACATTACATTCACTAGTAGGAGTGAGAAATACATCACGGGGTGGTGCGCATTGTATGGGTGTGTGTTACATTACATTCACTACTAGGAGTGAGAAAAACATCACGGGGTGGTGCGCCTTGTATGGGTGTGTGTTACATTAGATTCACTACTAGGAGTGAGAAAAACATCACGGGGTGGTGCGCCTTGTATGGGTGTGTGTTACATTAGATTCACTAGCAGCAGTGAGAAAAACATCACGGGGTGGTGCGCATTGTATGGGTGTGTGTTACATTAGATTCACTAGTAGCAGTGAGAAAAACATCACGGGGTGGTGCGCCTTGTATGGGTGTGTGTTACATTAGATTCACTAGTAGCAGTGAGAAAAACATCACGGGGTGGTGCGCCTTGTAGGGCTGTGTGTCACATTAGATTCACTAGTAGCAGTGAGAAAAACATCACGGGGTGGTGCGCCTTGTATGGGTGTGTGTTACATTAGATTCACTAGTAGCAGTGAGAAAAACATCACGGGGTGGTGTGCATTGTATGGGTGTGTGTCACATTAGATTCACTAGTAGGAGTGAGAAAAACATCACGGGGTGGTGCGCATTGTATGGGTGTGTGTCACATTAGATTCACTAGTAGGAGGGAGAAAAACATCACGGGGTGGTGCGCATTGTATGGGTGTGTGTCACATAACATTCACTAGTAGCAGTGAGAAAAACATCACGGGGTGGTGCGCATTGTATGGGTGTGTGTCACATTAGATTCACTAGTAGGAGTGAGAAAAACATCACGGGGTGGTGCGCATTGTATGGGTGTGTGTTACATTACATTCACTAGAAGGAGTGAGAAAAACATCACGGGGTGGTGCGCATTGTATGGGTGTGTGTTACATTACATTCACTAGTAGGAGTGAGAAAAACATCACGGGGTGGTGCGCATTGTATGGGTGTGTGTTACATTACATTCACTAGTAGGAGTGAGAAATACATCACGGGGTGGTGCGCATTGTATGGGTGTGTGTTACATTACATTCACTACTAGGAGTGAGAAAAACATCACGGGGTGGTGCGCCTTGTATGGGTGTGTGTTACATTAGATTCACTACTAGGAGTGAGAAAAACATCACGGGGTGGTGCGCCTTGTATGGGTGTGTGTTACATTAGATTCACTAGCAGCAGTGAGAAAAACATCACGGGGTGGTGCGCATTGTATGGGTGTGTGTTACATTAGATTCACTAGTAGCAGTGAGAAAAACATCACGGGGTGGTGCGCCTTGTATGGGTGTGTGTTACATTAGATTCACTAGTAGCAGTGAGAAAAACATCACGGGGTGGTGCGCCTTGTAGGGCTGTGTGTCACATTAGATTCACTAGTAGCAGTGAGAAAAACATCACGGGGTGGTGCGCCTTGTATGGGTGTGTGTTACATTAGATTCACTAGTAGCAGTGAGAAAAACATCACGGGGTGGTGTGCATTGTATGGGTGTGTGTCACATTAGATTCACTAGTAGGAGTGAGAAAAACATCACGGGGTGGTGCGCATTGTATGGGTGTGTGTCACATTAGATTCACTAGTAGGAGGGAGAAAAACATCACGGGGTGGTGCGCATTGTATGGGTGTGTGTCACATAACATTCACTAGTAGCAGTGAGAAAAACATCACGGGGTGGTGCGCATTGTATGGGTGTGTGTCACATTAGATTCACTAGTAGGAGTGAGAAAAACATCACGGGGTGGTGCGCACTGTATGGGTGTGTGTTACATTAGATTCACTAGTAGGAGTGAGAAAAACATCACGGGGTGGTGCGCACTGTATGGGTGTGTGTTACATTAGATTCACTAGTAGGAGTGAGAAAAACATCACGGGGTGGTGCGCACTGTATGGGTGTGTGTTACATTAGATTCACTGGTAGCAGTGAGAAAAACATCACGGGGTGGTGTGCATTGTATTGGTGTGTGTTACATTACATTCACTAGTAGGAGTGAGAAAAACATCACGGGGTGGTGCGCATTGTATGGGTGTGTGTTACATTAGATTCACTAGTAGGAGTGAGAAAAACATCACGGGGTGGTGCGCATTGTATGGGTGTGTGTTACATTACATTCACTAGTAGCAGTGAGAAAAACATCACGGGGTGGTGCGCATTGTATGGGTGTGTGTTACATTAGATTCACTAGTAGGAGTGAGAAAAACATCACGGGGTGGTGCGCATTGTATGGGTGTGTGTTACATTAGATTCACTAGTAGGAGTGAGAAAAACATCACGGGGTGGTGCGCATTGTATGGGTGTGTGTTACATTAGATTCACTAGTAGGAGTGAGAAAAACATCACGGGGTGGTGCGCATTGTATGGGTGTGTGTTACATTGCATTCACTAGTAGCAGTGAGAAAAACATCACGGGGTGGTGCGCATTGTATGGGTGTGTGTTACATTAGATTCACTAGTAGCAGTGAGAAAAACATCACAGGGTGGTGCGCATTGTATGTGTGTGTGTTACATTACATTCACTAGTAGGAGTGAGAAAAACATCACGGGGTGGTGCGCATTGTATGGGTGTGTGTTACATTACATTCACTAGAAGGAGTGAGAAAAACATCACGGGGTGGTGCGCATTGTATGGGTGTGTGTTACATTACATTCACTAGTAGGAGTGAGAAAAACATCACGGGGTGGTGCGCATTGTATGGGTGTGTGTTACATTACATTCACTAGTAGGAGTGAGAAAAACATCACGGGGTGGTGCGCATTGTATGGGTGTGTGTTACATTACATTCACTAGTAGGAGTGAGAAATACATCACGGGGTGGTGCGCATTGTATGGGTGTGTGTTACATTACATTCACTACTAGGAGTGAGAAAAACATCACGGGGTGGTGCGCCTTGTATGGGTGTGTGTTACATTAGATTCACTACTAGGAGTGAGAAAAACATCACGGGGTGGTGCGCCTTGTATGGGTGTGTGTTACATTAGATTCACTAGCAGCAGTGAGAAAAACATCACGGGGTGGTGCGCCTTGTATGGGTGTGTGTTACATTAGATTCACTAGTAGCAGTGAGAAAAACATCACGGGGTGGTGCGCCTTGTATGGGTGTGTGTTACATTAGATTCACTAGTAGCAGTGAGAAAAACATCACGGGGTGGTGCGCCTTGTAGGGCTGTGTGTCACATTAGATTCACTAGTAGCAGTGAGAAAAACATCACGGGGTGGTGCGCCTTGTATGGGTGTGTGTTACATTAGATTCACTAGTAGCAGTGAGAAAAACATCACGGGGTGGTGTGCATTGTATGGGTGTGTGTCACATTAGATTCACTAGTAGGAGTGAGAAAAACATCACGGGGTGGTGCGCATTGTATGGGTGTGTGTCACATTAGATTCACTAGTAGGAGGGAGAAAAACATCACGGGGTGGTGCGCATTGTATGGGTGTGTGTCACATTAGATTCACTAGTAGCAGTGAGAAAAACATCACGGGGTGGTGCGCATTGTATGGGTGTGTGTTACATTACATTCACTAGTAGCAGTGAGAAAAACATCACGGGGTGGTGCGCATTGTATGGGTGTGTGTTACATTAGATTCACTAGTAGCAGTGAGAAAAACATCACGGGGTGGTGCGCATTGTATGGGTGTGTGTTACATTACATTCACCAGTAGGAATGAGAAAAACAGCACGGGGTGGTGCGCATTGTATGGGTGTGTGTTACATTACATTCACTAGTAGCAGTGAGAAAAACATCACGGGGTGGTGCGCATTGTATGGGTGTGTGTTACATTAGATTCACTGGTAGCAGTGAGAAAAACATCACGGGGTGGTGCGCATTGTATGGGTGTGTGTTACATTAGATTCACTGGTAGCAGTGAGAAAAACATCACGGGGTGGTGCGCATTGTATGGGTGTGTGTTACATTACATTCACTAGTAGCAGTGAGAAAAACATCGCGGGGTGGTGCGCATTGTATGGGTGTGTGTTACATTACATTCACTAGTAGGAGTGAGAAAAACATCACGGGGTGGAGCGCATTGTATGGGTGTGTGTTACATTACATTCACTAGTAGGAGTGAGAAAAACATCACGGGGTGGTGCGCATTGTATGGGTGTGTGTTACATTACATTCACTAGTAGGAGTGAGAAAAACATCACGGGGTGGTGCGCATTGTATGGGTGTGTGTTACATTAGATTCACTAGTAGGAGTGAGAAAAACATCACGGGGTGGTGCGCATTGTATGGGTGTGTGTTACATTAGATTCACTAGTAGGAGTGAGAAAAACATCACGGGGTGGTGCGCACTGTATGGGTGTGTGTTACATTAGATTCACTGGTAGCAGTGAGAAAAACATCACGGGGTGGTGTGCATTGTATTGGTGTGTGTTACATTACATTCACTAGTAGGAGTGAGAAAAACATCACGGGGTGGTGCGCATTGTATGGGTGTGTGTTACATTAGATTCACTAGTAGGAGTGAGAAAAACATCACGGGGTGGTGCGCATTGTATGGGTGTGTGTTACATTACATTCACTAGTAGCAGTGAGAAAAACATCACGGGGTGGTGCGCATTGTATGGGTGTGTGTTACATTAGATTCACTAGTAGGAGTGAGAAAAACATCACGGGGTGGTGCGCCTTGTATGGGTGTGTGTTACATTAGATTCACTAGTAGGAGTGAGAAAAACATCACGGGGTGGTGCGCATTGTATGGGTGTGTGTTACATTAGATTCACTAGTAGGAGTGAGAAAAACATCACGGGGTGGTGCGCATTGTATGGGTGTGTGTTACATTACATTCACTAGTAGCAGTGAGAAAAACATCACGGGGTGGTGCGCATTGTATGGGTGTGTGTTACATTAGCTTCACTAGTAGCAGTGAGAAAAACATCACGGGGTGGTGCGCATTGTATGTGTGTGTGTTACATTACATTCACTAGTAGGAGTGAGAAAAACATCACGGGGTGGTGCGCATTGTATGGGTGTGTGTTACATTACATTCACTAGTAGGAGTGAGAAAAACATCACGGGGTGGTGCGCATTGTATGGGTGTGTGTTACATTAGATTCACTAGTAGGAGTGAGAAAAACATCACGGGGTGGTGCGCATTGTATGGGTGTGTGTTACATTACATTCACTAGTAGCAGTGAGAAAAACATCACGGGGTGGTGCGCATTGTATGGGTGTGTGTTACATTAGATTCACTAGTAGGAGTGAGAAAAACATCACGGGGTGGTGCGCATTGTATGGGTGTGTGTTACATTAGATTCACTAGTAGGAGTGAGAAAAACATCACGGGGTGGTGCGCATTGTATGGGTGTGTGTTACATTAGATTCACTAGTAGGAGTGAGAAAAACATCACGGGGTGGTGCGCATTGTATGGGTGTGTGTTACATTAGATTCACTAGTAGGAGTGAGAAAAACATCACGGGGTGGTGCGCATTGTATGGGTGTGTGTTACATTAGATTCACTAGTAGGAGTGAGAAAAACATCACGGGGTGGTGCGCATTGTATGGGTGTGTGTTACATTACATTCATTAGTAGCAGTGAGAAAAACATCACGGGGTGGTGCGCATTGTATGGGTGTGTGTTACATTAGATTCACTAGTAGCAGTGAGAAAAACATCACGGGGTGGTGCGCATTGTATGTGTGTGTGTTACATTACATTCACTAGTAGGAGTGAGAAAAACATCACGGGGTGGTGCGCATTGTATGGGTGTGTGTTACATTACATTCACTAGAAGGAGTGAGAAAAACATCACGGGGTGGTGCGCATTGTATGGGTGTGTGTTACATTACATTCACTAGTAGGAGTGAGAAAAACATCACGGGGTGGTGCGCATTGTATGGGTGTGTGTTACATTACATTCACTAGTAGGAGTGAGAAATACATCACGGGGTGGTGCGCATTGTATGGGTGTGTGTTACATTACATTCACTACTAGGAGTGAGAAAAACATCACGGGGTGGTGCGCCTTGTATGGGTGTGTGTTACATTAGATTCACTACTAGGAGTGAGAAAAACATCACGGGGTGGTGCGCCTTGTATGGGTGTGTGTTACATTAGATTCACTAGCAGCAGTGAGAAAAACATCACGGGGTGGTGCGCCTTGTATGGGTGTGTGTTACATTAGATTCACTAGTAGCAGTGAGAAAAACATCACGGGGTGGTGCGCCTTGTATGGGTGTGTGTTACATTACATTCACTAGTAGCAGTGAGAAAAACATCACGGGGTGGTGCGCCTTGTAGGGCTGTGTGTCACATTAGATTCACTAGTAGCAGTGAGAAAAACATCACGGGGTGGTGCGCCTTGTATGGGTGTGTGTTACATTAGATTCACTAGTAGCAGTGAGAAAAACATCACGGGGTGGTGTGCATTGTATGGGTGTGTGTCACATTAGATTCACTAGTAGGAGTGAGAAAAACATCACGGGGTGGTGCGCATTGTATGGGTGTGTGTCACATTAGATTCACTAGTAGGAGGGAGAAAAACATCACGGGGTGGTGCGCATTGTATGGGTGTGTGTCACATTACATTCACTAGTACAGTGAGAAAAACATCACGGGGTGGTGCGCATTGTATGGGTGTGTGTCACATTAGATTCACTAGTAGCAGTGAGAAAAACATCACGGGGTGGTGCGCATTGTATGGGTGTGTGTTACATTACATTCACTAGTAGCAGTGAGAAAAACATCACGGGGTGGTGCGCCTTGTATGGGTGTGTGTTACATTACATTCACTAGTAGGAGTGAGAAAAACATCACGGGGTGGTGCGCCTTGTATGGGTGTGTGTTACATTACATTCACTAGTAGGAGTGAGAAAAACATCACTGGGTGGTGCGCCTTGTATGGGTGTGTGTTACATTAGATTCACTAGTAGGAGTGAGAAAAACATCACGGGGTGGTGCGCCTTGTATGGGTGTGTGTTACATTAGATTCACTAGTAGGAGTGAGAAAAACATCACGGGGTGGTGCGCACTGTATGGGTGTGTGTTACATTAGATTCACTAGTAGCAGTGAGAAAAACATCGCGGGGTGGTGCGCATTGTATGGGTGTGTGTTACATTACATTCACTAGTAGGAGTGAGAAAAACATCACGGGGTGGAGCGCATTGTATGGGTGTGTGTTACATTACATTCACTAGTAGGAGTGAGAAAAACATCACGGGGTGGTGCGCATTGTATGGGTGTGTGTTACATTACATTCACTAGTAGGAGTGAGAAAAACATCACGGGGTGGTGCGCATTGTATGGGTGTGTGTTACATTAGATTCACTAGTAGGAGTGAGAAAAACATCACGGGGTGGTGCGCATTGTATGGGTGTGTGTTACATTACATTCACTAGTAGCAGTGAGAAAAACATCACGGGGTGGTGCGCATTGTATGGGTGTGTGTTACATTAGATTCACTAGTAGGAGTGAGAAAAACATCACGGGGTGGTGCGCATTGTATGGGTGTGTGTTACATTACATTCACTAGTAGGAGTGAGAAAAACATCACGGGGTGGTGCGCATTGTATGGGTGTGTGTTACATTACATTCACTAGTAGGAGTGAGAAAAACATCACGGGGTGGTGCGCATTGTATGGGTGTGTGTTACATTAGATTCACTAGTAGGAGTGAGAAAAACATCACGGGGTGGTGCGCATTGTATGGGTGTGTGTTACATTAGATTCACTAGTAGGAGTGAGAAAAACATCACGGGGTGGTGCGCATTGTATGGGTGTGTGTTACATTACATTCACTAGTAGCAGTGAGAAAAACATCACGGGGTGGTGCGCATTGTATGGGTGTGTGTTACATTAGATTCACTAGTAGCAGTGAGAAAAACATCACGGGGTGGTGCGCATTGTATGTGTGTGTGTTACATTACATTCACTAGTAGGAGTGAGAAAAACATCACGGGGTGGTGCGCATTGTATGGGTGTGTGTTACATTACATTCACTAGAAGGAGTGAGAAAAACATCACGGGGTGGTGCGCATTGTATGGGTGTGTGTTACATTACATTCACTAGTAGGAGTGAGAAAAACATCACGGGGTGGTGCGCATTGTATGGGTGTGTGTTACATTACATTCACTAGTAGGAGTGAGAAATACATCACGGGGTGGTGCGCATTGTATGGGTGTGTGTTACATTACATTCACTACTAGGAGTGAGAAAAACATCACGGGGTGGTGCGCCTTGTATGGGTGTGTGTTACATTAGATTCACTACTAGGAGTGAGAAAAACATCACGGGGTGGTGCGCCTTGTATTGGTGTGTGTTACATTAGATTCACTAGCAGCAGTGAGAAAAACATCACGGGGTGGTGCGCCTTGTATGGGTGTGTGTTACATTAGATTCACTAGTAGCAGTGAGAAAAACATCACGGGGTGGTGCGCCTTGTATGGGTGTGTGTTACATTACATTCACTAGTAGCAGTGAGAAAAACATCACGGGGTGGTGCGCCTTGTAGGGCTGTGTGTCACATTAGATTCACTAGTAGCAGTGAGAAAAACATCACGGGGTGGTGCGCCTTGTATGGGTATGTGTTACATTAGATTCACTAGTAGCAGTGAGAAAAACATCACGGGGTGGTGTGCATTGTATGGGTGTGTGTCACATTAGATTCACTAGTAGGAGTGAGAAAAACATCACGGGGTGGTGCGCATTGTATGGGTGTGTGTCACATTAGATTCACTAGTAGGAGGGAGAAAAACATCACGGGTGGTGCGCATTGTATGGGTGTGTGTCACATTACATTCACTAGTACAGTGAGAAAAACATCACGGGGTGGTGCGCATTGTATGGGTGTGTGTCACATTAGATTCACTAGTAGCAGTGAGAAAAACATCACGGGGTGGTGCGCATTGTATGGGTGTGTGTTACATTACATTCACTAGTAGGAGTGAGAAAAACATCACGGGGTGGTGCGCCTTGTATGGGTGTGTGTTACATTACATTCACTAGTAGCAGTGAGAAAAACATCACGGGGTGGTGCGCCTTGTATGGGTGTGTGTTACATTACATTCACTAGTAGGAGTGAGAAAAACATCACGGGGTGGTGCGCCTTGTATGGGTGTGTGTTACATTACATTCACTAGTAGGAGTGAGAAAAACATCACTGGGTGGTGCGCCTTGTATGGGTGTGTGTTACATTAGATTCACTAGTAGGAGTGAGAAAAACATCACGGGGTGGTGCGCCTTGTATGGGTGTGTGTTACATTAGATTCACTAGTAGGAGTGAGAAAAACATCACGGGGTGGTGCGCACTGTATGGGTGTGTGTTACATTAGATTCACTAGTAGGAGTGAGAAAAACATCACGGGGTGGTGCGCCTGTATGGGTGTGTGTTACATTAGATTCACTGGTAGCAGTGAGAAAAACATCACGGGGTGGTGCGCATTGTATGGGTGTGTGTTACATTAGATTCACTGGTAGCAGTGAGAAAAACATCACGGGGTGGTGCGCATTGTATGGGTGTGTGTTACATTAGATTCACTAGTAGCAGTGAGAAAAACATCACGGGGTGGTGCGCATTGTATGGGTGTGTGTTACATTAGATTCACTAGTAGCAGTGAGAAAAACATCACGGGGTGGTGCGCATTGTATGTGTGTGTGTTACATTACATTCACTAGTAGGAGTGAGAAAAACATCACGGGGTGGTGCGCATTGTATGGGTGTGTGTTACATTACATTCACTAGTAGGAGTGAGAAATACATCACGGGGTGGTGCGCATTGTATGGGTGTGTGTTACATTACATTCACTACTAGGAGTGAGAAAAACATCACGGGGTGGTGCGCCTTGTATGGGTGTGTGTTACATTAGATTCACTACTAGGAGTGAGAAAAACATCACGGGGTGGTGCGCCTTGTATGGGTGTGTGTTACATTAGATTCACTAGCAGCAGTGAGAAAAACATCACGGGGTGGTGCGCCTTGTATGGGTGTGTGTTACATTAGATTCACTAGTAGCAGTGAGAAAAACATCACGGGGTGGTGCGCCTTGTATGGGTGTGTGTTACATTAGATTCACTAGTAGCAGTGAGAAAAACATCACGGGGTGGTACGCCTTGTAGGGCTGTGTGTCACATTAGATTCACTAGTAGCAGTGAGAAAAACATCACGGGGTGGTGCGCCTTGTATGGGTGTGTGTTACATTAGATTCACTAGTAGCAGTGAGAAAAACATCACGGGGTGGTGTGCATTGTATGGGTGTGTGTCACATTAGATTCACTAGTAGGAGTGAGAAAAACATCACGGGGTGGTGCGCATTGTATGGGTGTGTGTCACATTAGATTCACTAGTAGGAGGGAGAAAAACATCACGGGGTGGTGCGCATTGTATGGGTGTGTGTCACATTAGATTCACTAGTAGCAGTGAGAAAAACATCACGGGGTGGTGCGCATTGTATGGGTGTGTGTTACATTACATTCACTAGTAGCAGTGAGAAAAACATCACGGGGTGGTGCGCATTGTATGGGTGTGTGTTACATTAGATTCACTAGTAGCAGTCAGAAAAACATCACGGGGTGGTGCGCATTGTATGGGTGTGTGTTACATTACATTCACCAGTAGGAGTGAGAAAAACAGCACGGGGTGGTGCGCATTGTATGGGTGTGTGTTACATTACATTCACTAGTAGCAGTGAGAAAAACATCACGGGGTGGTGCGCATTGTATGGGTGTGTGTTACATTAGATTCACTGGTAGCAGTGAGAAAAACATCACGGGGTGGTGCGCATTGTATGGGTGTGTGTTACATTACATTCACTAGTAGCAGTGAGAAAAACATCACGGGGTGGTGCGCATTGTATGGGTGTGTGTTACATTAGATTCACTGGTAGCAGTGAGAAAAACATCACGGGGTGGTGCGCATTGTATGGGTGTGTGTTACATTAGATTCACTGGTAGCAGTGAGAAAAACATCACGGGGTGGTGCGCATTGTATGGGTGTGTGTTACATTAGATTCACTGGTAGCAGTGAGAAAAACATCACGGGGTGGTGCGCATTGTATGGGTGTGTGTTACATTAGATTCACTGGTAGCAGTGAGAAAAACATCACGGGGTGGTGCGCATTGTATGTGTGTGTGTTACATTACATTCACTAGTAGGAGTGAGAAAAACATCACGGGGTGGTGCGCATTGTATGGGTGTGTGTTACATTACATTCACTAGTAGGAGTGAGAAATACATCACGGGGTGGTGCGCATTGTATGGGTGTGTGTTACATTACATTCACTACTAGGAGTGAGAAAAACATCACGGGGTGGTGCGCCTTGTATGGGTGTGTGTTACATTAGATTCACTACTAGGAGTGAGAAAAACATCACGGGGTGGTGCGCCTTGTATGGGTGTGTGTTACATTAGATTCACTAGCAGCAGTGAGAAAAACATCACGGGGTGGTGCGCCTTGTATGGGTGTGTGTTACATTAGATTCACTAGTAGCAGTGAGAAAAACATCACGGGGTGGTGCGCCTTGTATGGGTGTGTGTTACATTAGATTCACTAGTAGCAGTGAGAAAAACATCACGGGGTGGTACGCCTTGTAGGGCTGTGTGTCACATTAGATTCACTAGTAGCAGTGAGAAAAACATCACGGGGTGGTGCGCCTTGTATGGGTGTGTGTTACATTAGATTCACTAGTAGCAGTGAGAAAAACATCACGGGGTGGTGTGCATTGTATGGGTGTGTGTCACATTAGATTCACTAGTAGGAGTGAGAAAAACATCACGGGGTGGTGCGCATTGTATGGGTGTGTGTCACATTAGATTCACTAGTAGGAGTGAGAAAAACATCACGGGGTGGTGCGCATTGTATGGGTGTGTGTCACATTAGATTCACTAGTAGCAGTGAGAAAAACATCACGGGGTGGTGCGCATTGTATGGGTGTGTGTTACATGACATTCACTAGTAGCACTGAGAAAAACATCACGGGGTGGTGCGCATTGTATGGGTGTGTGTTACATTAGATTCACTAGTAGCAGTGAGAAAAACATCACGGGGTGGTGCGCATTGTATGGGTGTGTGTTACATTACATTCACCAGTAGGAGTGAGAAAAACAGCACGGGGTGGTGCGCATTGTATGGGTGTGTGTTACATTACATTCACTAGTAGCAGTGAGAAAAACATCACGGGGTGGTGCGCATTGTATGGGTGTGTGTTACATTAGATTCACTGGTAGCAGTGAGAAAAACATCGCGGGGTGGTGCGCATTGTATGGGTGTGTGTTACATTACATTCACTAGTAGGAGTGAGAAAAACATCACGGGGTGGAGCGCATTGTATGGGTGTGTGTTACATTACATTCACTAGTAGGAGTGAGAAAAACATCACGGGGTGGTGCGCATTGTATGGGTGTGTGTTACATTACATTCACTAGTAGGAGTGAGAAAAACATCACGGGGTGGTGCGCATTGTATGGGTGTGTGTTACATTAGATTCACTAGTAGGAGTGAGAAAAACATCACGGGGTGGTGCGCATTGTATGGGTGTGTGTTACATTACATTCACTAGTAGCAGTGAGAAAAACATCACGGGGTGGTGCGCATTGTATGGGTGTGTGTTACATTAGATTCACTAGTAGGAGTGAGAAAAACATCACGGGGTGGTGCGCATTGTATGGGTGTGTGTTACATTAGATTCACTAGTAGGAGTAAGAAAAACATCACGGGGTGGTGCGCATTGTATGGGTGTGTGTTACATTAGATTCACTAGTAGGAGTGAGAAAAACATCACGGGGTGGTGCGCATTGTATGGGTGTGTGTTACATTACATTCACTAGTAGCAGTGAGAAAAACATCACGGGGTGGTGCGCATTGTATGGGTGTGTGTTACATTAGATTCACTAGTAGCAGTGAGAAAAACATCACGGGGTGGTGCGCATTGTATGTGTGTGTGTTACATTACATTCACTAGTAGGAGTGAGAAAAACATCACGGGGTGGTGCGCATTGTATGGGTGTGTGTTACATTACATTCACTAGAAGGAGTGAGAAAAACATCACGGGGTGGTGCGCATTGTATGGGTGTGTGTTACATTACATTCACTAGTAGGAGTGAGAAAAACATCACGGGGTGGTGCGCATTGTATGGGTGTGTGTTACGTTACATTCACTAGTAGGAGTGAGAAATACATCACGGGGTGGTGCGCATGTATGGGTGTGTGTTACATTACATTCACTACTAGGAGTGAGAAAAACATCACGGGGTGGTGCGCCTTGTATGGGTGTGTGTTACATTAGATTCACTAGCAGCAGTGAGAAAAACATCACGGGGTGGTGCGCCTTGTATGGGTGTGTGTTACATTAGATTCACTAGTAGCAGTGAGAAAAACATCACGGGGTGGTGCGCCTTGTATGGGTGTGTGTTACATTACATTCACTAGTAGCAGTGAGAAAAACATCACGGGGTGGTGCGCCTTGTAGGGCTGTGTGTCACATTAGATTCACTAGTAGCAGTGAGAAAAACATCACGGGGTGGTGCGCCTTGTATGGGTGTGTGTTACATTAGATTCACTAGTAGCAGTGAGAAAAACATCACGGGGTGGTGTGCATTGTATGGGTGTGTGTCACATTAGATTCACTAGTAGGAGTGAGAAAAACATCACGGGGTGGTGCGCATTGTATGGGTGTGTGTCACATTACATTCACTAGTACAGTGAGAAAAACATCACGGGGTGGTGCGCATTGTATGGGTGTGTGTCACATTAGATTCACTAGTAGCAGTGAGAAAAACATCACGGGGTGGTGCGCATTGTATGGGTGTGTGTTACATTACATTCACTAGTAGCAGTGAGAAAAACATCACGGGGTGGTGCGCCTTGTATGGGTGTGTGTTACATTACATTCACTAGTAGGAGTGAGAAAAACATCACGGGGTGGTGCGCCTTGTATGGGTGTGTGTTACATTACATTCACTAGTAGGAGTGAGAAAAGCATCACTGGGTGGTGCGCCTTGTATGGGTGTGTGTTACATTAGATTCACTAGTAGGAGTGAGAAAAACATCACGGGGTGGTGCGCCTTGTATGGGTGTGTGTTACATTAGATTCACTAGTAGGAGTGAGAAAAACATCACGGGGTGGTGCGCACTGTATGGGTGTGTGTTACATTAGATTCACTAGTAGGAGTGAGAAAAACATCACGGGGTGGTGCGCACTGTATGGGTGTGTGTTACATTAGATTCACTGGTAGCAGTGAGAAAAACATCACGGGGTGGTGCGCATTGTATGGGTGTGTGTTACATTAGATTCACTGGTAGCAGTGAGAAAAACATCACGGGGTGGTGCGCATTGTATGGGTGTGTGTTACATTAGATTCACTAGTAGCAGTGAGAAAAACATCACGGGGTGGTGCGCATTGTATGGGTGTGTGTTACATTAGATTCACTAGTAGCAGTGAGAAAAACATCACGGGGTGGTGCGCATTGTATGTGTGTGTGTTACATTACATTCACTAGTAGGAGTGAGAAAAACATCACGGGGTGGTGCGCATTGTATGGGTGTGTGTTACATTACATTCACTATTGGAGTGAGAAATACATCACGGGGTGGTGCGCATTGTATGGGTGTGTGTTACATTACATTCACTACTAGGAGTGAGAAAAACATCACGGGGTGGTGCGCCTTGTATGGGTGTGTGTTACATTAGATTCACTACTAGGAGTGAGAAAAACATCACGGGGTGGTGCGCCTTGTATGGGTGTGTGTTACATTAGATTCACTAGCAGCAGTGAGAAAAACATCACGGGGTGGTGCGCCTTGTATGGGTGTGTGTTACATTAGATTCACTAGTAGCAGTGAGAAAAACATCACGGGGTGGTGCGCCTTGTATGGGTGTGTGTTACATTAGATTCACTAGTAGCAGTGAGAAAAACATCACGGGGTGGTACGCCTTGTAGGGCTGTGTGTCACATTAGATTCACTAGTAGCAGTGAGAAAAACATCACGGGGTGGTGCGCCTTGTATGGGTGTGTGTTACATTAGATTCACTAGTAGCAGTGAGAAAAACATCACGGGGTGGTGTGCATTGTATGGGTGTGTGTCACATTAGATTCACTAGTAGGAGTGAGAAAAACATCACGGGGTGGTGCGCATTGTATGGGTGTGTGTCACATTAGATTCACTAGTAGGAGGGAGAAAAACATCACGGGGTGGTGCGCATTGTATGGGTGTGTGTCACATTAGATTCACTAGTAGCAGTGAGAAAAACATCACGGGGTGGTGCGCATTGTATGGGTGTGTGTTACATTACATTCACTAGTAGCAGTGAGAAAAACATCACGGGGTGGTGCGCATTGTATGGGTGTGTGTTACATTAGATTCACTAGTAGCAGTGAGAAAAACATCACGGGGTGGTGCGCATTGTATGGGTGTGTGTTACATTACATTCACCAGTAGGAGTGAGAAAAACAGCACGGGGTGGTGCGCATTGTATGGGTGTGTGTTACATTACATTCACTAGTAGCAGTGAGAAAAACATCACGGGGTGGTGCGCATTGTATGGGTGTGTGTTACATTAGATTCACTGGTAGCAGTGAGAAAAACATCAACGGGGTGGTGCGCATTGTATGGGTGTGTGTTACATTAGATTCACTGGTAGCAGTGAGAAAAACATCACGGGGTGGTGCGCATTGTATGGGTGTGTGTTACATTACATTCACTAGTAGCAGTGAGAAAAACATCGCGGGGTGGTGCGCATTGTATGGGTGTGTGTTACATTACATTCACTAGTAGCAGTGAGAAAAACATCACGGGGTGGTGCGCATTGTATGGGTGTGTGTTACATTAGATTCACTAGTAGGAGTGAGAAAAACATCACGGGGTGGTGCGCATTGTATGGGTGTGTGTTACATTAGATTCACTAGTAGGAGTGAGAAAAACATCACGGGGTGGTGCGCATTGTATGGGTGTGTGTTACATTAGATTCACTAGTAGGAGTGAGAAAAACATCACGGGGTGGTGCGCATTGTATGGGTGTGTGTTACATTACATTCACTAGTAGCAGTGAGAAAAACATCACGGGGTGGTGCGCATTGTATGGGTGTGTGTTACATTAGATTCACTAGTAGCAGTGAGAAAAACATCACGGGGTGGTGCGCATTGTATGTGTGTGTGTTACATTACATTCACTAGTAGGAGTGAGAAAAACATCACGGGGTGGTGCGCATTGTATGGGTGTGTGTTACATTACATTCACTAGAAGGAGTGAGAAAAACATCACGGGGTGGTGCGCATTGTATGGGTGTGTGTTACATTACATTCACTAGTAGGAGTGAGAAAAACATCACGGGGTGGTGCGCATTGTATGGGTGTGTGTTACATTACATTCACTAGTAGGAGTGAGAAATACATCACGGGGTGGTGCGCATGTATGGGTGTGTGTTACATTACATTCACTACTAGGAGTGAGAAAAACATCACGGGGTGGTGCGCCTTGTATGGGTGTGTGTTACATTAGATTCACTACTAGGAGTGAGAAAAACATCACGGGGTGGTGCGCATTGTATGGGTGTGTGTTACATTACATTCACTAGTAGCAGTGAGAAAAACATCACGGGGTGGTGCGCATTGTATGGGTGTGTGTTACATTAGATTCACTAGTAGCAGTGAGAAAAACATCACGGGGTGGTGCGCATTGTATGGGTGTGTGTTACATTACATTCACCAGTAGGAGTGAGAAAAACAGCACGGGGTGGTGCGCATTGTATGGGTGTGTGTTACATTACATTCACTAGTAGCAGTGAGAAAAACATCACGGGGTGGTGCGCATTGTATGGGTGTGTGTTACATTAGATTCACTGGTAGCAGTGAGAAAAACATCAACGGGGTGGTGCGCATTGTATGGGTGTGTGTTACATTAGATTCACTGGTAGCAGTGAGAAAAACATCACGGGGTGGTGCGCATTGTATGGGTGTGTGTTACATTACATTCACTAGTAGCAGTGAGAAAAACATCGCGGGGTGGTGCGCATTGTATGGGTGTGTGTTACATTACATTCACTAGTAGCAGTGAGAAAAACATCACGGGGTGGTGCGCATTGTATGGGTGTGTGTTACATTAGATTCACTAGCAGCAGTGAGAAAAACATCACGGGGTGGTGCGCCTTGTATGGGTGTGTGTTACATTAGATTCACTAGTAGCAGTGAGAAAAACATCACGGGGTGGTGCGCCTTGTATGGGTGTGTGTTACATTACATTCACTAGTAGCAGTGAGAAAAACATCACGGGGTGGTGCGCATTGTATGGGTGTGTGTTACATTAGATTCACTAGTAGCAGTGAGAAAAACATCACGGGGTGGTGCGCATTGTATGTGTGTGTGTTACATTACATTCACTAGTAGGAGTGAGAAAAACATCACGGGGTGGTGCGCATTGTATGGGTGTGTGTTACATTACATTCACTAGAAGGAGTGAGAAAAACATCACGGGGTGGTGCGCATTGTATGGGTGTGTGTTACATTACATTCACTAGTAGGAGTGAGAAATACATCACGGGGTGGTGCGCATGTATGGGTGTGTGTTACATTACATTCACTACTAGGAGTGAGAAAAACATCACGGGGTGGTGCGCCTTGTATGGGTGTGTGTTACATTAGATTCACTACTAGGAGTGAGAAAAACATCACGGGGTGGTGCGCCTTGTATGGGTGTGTGTTACATTAGATTCACTAGCAGCAGTGAGAAAAACATCACGGGGTGGTGCGCCTTGTATGGGTGTGTGTTACATTAGATTCACTAGTAGCAGTGAGAAAAACATCACGGGGTGGTGCGCCTTGTATGGGTGTGTGTTACATTAGATTCACTAGTAGCAGTGAGAAAAACATCACGGGGTGGTGCGCCTTGTAGGGCTGTGTGTCACATTAGATTCACTAGTAGCAGTGAGAAAAACATCACGGGGTGGTGCGCCTTGTATGGGTGTGTGTTACATTAGATTCACTAGTAGCAGTGAGAAAAACATCACGGGGTGGTGTGCATTGTATGGGTGTGTGTCACATTAGATTCACTAGTAGGAGTGAGAAAAACATCACGGGGTGGTGCGCATTGTATGGGTGTGTGTCACATTAGATTCACTAGTAGGAGGGAGAAAAACATCACGGGGTGGTGCGCATTGTATGGGTGTGTGTCACATTACATTCACTAGTAGCAGTGAGAAAAACATCACGGGGTGGTGCGCATTGTATAGGTGTGTGTCACATTAGATTCACTAGTAGCAGTGAGAAAAACATCACGGGGTGGTGCGCATTGTATGGGTGTGTGTTACATTACATTCACTAGTAGCAGTGAGAAAAACATCACGGGGTGGTGCGCCTTGTATGGGTGTGTGTTACATTACATTCACTAGTAGGAGTGAGAAAAACATCACGGGGTGATGCGCCTTGTATGGGTGTGTGTTACATTACATTCACTAGTAGGAGTGAGAAAAACATCACGGGGTGGTGCGCCTTGTATGGGTGTGTGTTACATTAGATTCACTAGTAGGAGTGAGAAAAACATCACGGGGTGGTGCGCCTTGTATGGGTGTGTGTTACATTAGATTCACTAGTAGGAGTGAGAAAAACATCACGGGGTGGTGCGCACTGTATGGGTGTGTGTTACATTAGATTCACTAGTAGGAGTGAGAAAAACATCACGGGGTGGTGCGCACTGTATGGGTGTGTGTTACATTAGATTCACTAGTAGGAGTGAGAAAAACATCACGGGGTGGTGCGCACTGTATGGGTGTGTGTTACATTAGATTCACTGGTAGCAGTGAGAAAAACATCACGGGGTGGTGCGCATTGTATGGGTGTGTGTTACATTAGATTCACTGGTAGCAGTGAGAAAAACATCACGGGGTGGTGCGCATTGTATGGGTGTGTGTTACATTAGATTCACTGGTAGCAGTGAGAAAAACATCACGGGGTGGTGCGCATTGTATGGGTGTGTGTTACATTACATTCACTAGTAGCAGTGAGAAAAACATCGCGGGGTGGTGCGCATTGTATGGGTGTGTGTTACATTACATTCACTAGTAGCAGTGAGAAAAACATCACGGGGTGGTGCGCATTGTATGGGTGTGTGTTACATTAGATTCACTAGTAGGAGTGAGAAAAACATCACGGGGTGGTGCGCATTGTATGGGTGTGTGTTACATTAGATTCACTAGTAGGAGTGAGAAAAACATCACGGGGTGGTGCGCATTGTATGGGTGTGTGTTACATTAGATTCACTAGTAGGAGTGAGAAAAACATCACGGGGTGGTGCGCATTGTATGGGTGTGTGTTACATTACATTCACTAGTAGCAGGGAGAAAAACATCACGGGGTGGTGCGCATTGTATGGGTGTGTGTTACATTAGATTCACTAGTAGCAGTGAGAAAAACATCACGGGGTGGTGCGCATTGTATGTGTGTGTGTTACATTACATTCACTAGTAGGAGTGAGAAAAACATCACGGGGTGGTGCGCATTGTATGGGTGTGTGTTACATTACATTCACTAGAAGGAGTGAGAAAAACATCACGGGGTGGTGCGCATTGTATGGGTGTGTGTTACATTACATTCACTAGTAGGAGTGAGAAAAACATCACGGGGTGGTGCGCATTGTATGGGTGTGTGTTACATTACATTCACTAGTAGGAGTGAGAAATACATCACGGGGTGGTGCGCATGTATGGGTGTGTGTTACATTACATTCACTACTAGGAGTGAGAAAAACATCACGGGGTGGTGCGCCTTGTATGGGTGTGTGTTACATTAGATTCACTACTAGGAGTGAGAAAAACATCACGGGGTGGTGCGCCTTGTATGGGTGTGTGTTACATTAGATTCACTAGCAGCAGTGAGAAAAACATCACGGGGTGGTGCGCCTTGTATGGGTGTGTGTTACATTAGATTCACTAGTAGCAGTGAGAAAAACATCACGGGGTGGTGCGCCTTGTATGGGTGTGTGTTACATTAGATTCACTAGTAGCAGTGAGAAAAACATCACGGGGTGGTGCGCCTTGTAGGGCTGTGTGTCACATTAGATTCACTAGTAGCAGTGAGAAAAACATCACGGGGTGGTGCGCCTTGTATGGGTGTGTGTTACATTAGATTCACTAGTAGCAGTGAGAAAAACATCACGGGGTGGTGTGCATTGTATGGGTGTGTGTCACATTAGATTCACTAGTAGGAGTGAGAAAAACATCACGGGGTGGTGCGCATTGTATGGGTGTGTGTCACATTAGATTCACTAGTAGGAGGGAGAAAAACATCACGGGGTGGTGCGCATTGTATGGGTGTGTGTCACATTACATTCACTAGTAGCAGTGAGAAAAACATCACGGGGTGGTGCGCATTGTATGGGTGTGTGTCACATTAGATTCACTAGTAGCAGTGAGAAAAACATCACGGGGTGGTGCGCATTGTATGGGTGTGTGTTACATTACATTCACTAGTAGCAGTGAGAAAAACATCACGGGGTGGTGCGCCTTGTATGGGTGTGTGTTACATTACATTCACTAGTAGGAGTGAGAAAAACATCACGGGGTGATGCGCCTTGTATGGGTGTGTGTTACATTACATTCACTAGTAGGAGTGAGAAAAACATCACGGGGTGGTGCGCCTTGTATGGGTGTGTGTTACATTAGATTCACTAGTAGGAGTGAGAAAAACATCACGGGGTGGTGCGCCTTGTATGGGTGTGTGTTACATTAGATTCACTAGTAGGAGTGAGAAAAACATCACGGGGTGGTGCGCACTGTATGGGTGTGTGTTACATTAGATTCACTAGTAGGAGTGAGAAAAACATCACGGGGTGGTGCGCACTGTATGGGTGTGTGTTACATTAGATTCACTAGTAGGAGTGAGAAAAACATCACGGGGTGGTGCGCACTGTATGGGTGTGTGTTACATTAGATTCACTGGTAGCAGTGAGAAAAACATCACGGGGTGGTGCGCATTGTATGGGTGTGTGTTACATTAGATTCACTGGTAGCAGTGAGAAAAACATCACGGGGTGGTGCGCATTGTATGGGTGTGTGTTACATTAGATTCACTGGTAGCAGTGAGAAAAACATCACAGGGTGGTGCGCATTGTTTGGGTGTGTGTTACATTAGATTCACTAGTAGCAGTGAGAAAAACATCACGGGGTGGTGCGCATTGTATGGGTGTGTGTCACATTAGATTCACTAGTAGCAGTGAGAAAAACATCACGGGGTGGTGCCCATTGTATGGGTGTGTGTCACATTAGATTCACTAGTAGCAGTGAGAAAAACATCACGGGGTGGTGCGCATTGTATGGGTGTGTGTCACATTACATTCACTAGTAGCAGTGAGAAAAACATCACGGGGTGGTGCGCAATTTATGGGTGTGTGTCACATTACATTCACTAGTAGCAGTGAGAAAAACATCACGGGGTGGTGCGCATTGTGTGGGTGTGTGTTACATTACATTCACTAGTAGCAGTGAGAAAAACATCACGGGGTGGTGCGCATTGTATGCGTGTGTGTTACATTACATTCACTAGTAGGAGTGAGAAAAACATCACGGGGTGGAGCGCATTGTATGGGTGTGTGTTACATTACATTCACTAGTAGGAGTGAGAAAAACATCACGGGGTGGTGCGCATTGTATGGGTGTGTGTTACATTACATTCACTAGTAGCAGTGAGAAAAACATCACGGGGTGGTGCGCATTGTATGGGTGTGTGTTACATTAGATTCACTAGTAGGAGTGAGAAAAACATCACGGGGTGGTGCGAATTGTATGGGTGTGTGTTACATTAGATTCACTAGTAGGAGTGAGAAAAACATCACGGGGTGGTGCGCATTGTATGGGTGTGTGTTACATTAGATTCACTAGTAGGAGTGAGAAAAACATCACGGGGTGGTGCGCATTGTATGGGTGTGTGTTACATTACATTCACTAGTAGCAGTGAGAAAAACATCACGGGGTGGTGCGCATTGTATGGGTGTGTGTTACATTAGATTCACTAGTAGCAGTGAGAAAAACATCACGGGGTGGTGCGCATTGTATGGGTGTGTGTTACATTACATTCACTAGTAGGAGTGAGAAAAATATCACGGGGTGGTGCGCATTGTATGGGTGTGTGTTACATTACATTCACTAGTAGGAGTGAGAAAAACATCACGGGGTGGTGCGCATTGTATGGGTGTGTGTTACATTACATTCACTAGTAGGAGTGAGAAATACATCACGGGGTGGTGCGCATTGTATGGGTGTGTGTTACATTACATTCACTACTAGGAGTGAGAAAAACATCACGGGGTGGTGCGCCTTGTATGGGTGTGTGTTACATTAGATTCACTACTAGGAGTGAGAAAAACATCACGGGGTGGTGCGCCTTGTATGGGTGTGTGTTACATTAGATTCACTAGCAGCAGTGAGAAAAACATCACGGGGTGGTGCGCCTTGTATGGGTGTGTGTTACATTAGATTCACTAGTAGCAGTGAGAAAAACATCACGGGGTGGTGCGCCTTGTATGGGTGTGTGTTACATTAGATTCACTAGTAGCAGTGAGAAAAACATCACGGGGTGGTGCGCCTTGTAGGGCTGTGTGTCACATTAGATTCACTAGTAGCAGTGAGAAAAACATCACGGGGTGGTGCGCCTTGTATGGGTGTGTGTTACATTAGATTCACTAGTAGCAGTGAGAAAAACATCACGGGGTGGCGTGCATTGTATGGGTGTGTGTCACATTAGATTCACTAGTAGGAGTGAGAAAAACATCACGGGGTGGTGCGCATTGTATGGGTGTGTGTCACATTAGATTCACTAGTAGGAGGGAGAAAAACATCACGGGGTGGTGCGCATTGTATGGGTGTGTGTCACATTAGATTCACTAGTAGCAGTGAGAAAAACATCACGGGGTGGTGCGCATTGTATGGGTGTGTGTTACATTACATTCACTAGTAGCAGTGAGAAAAACATCACGGGGTGGTGCGCATTGTATGGGTGTGTGTTACATTAGATTCACTAGTAGCAGTGAGAAAAACATCACGGGGTGGTGCGCATTGTATGGGTGTGTGTTACATTACATTCACCAGTAGGAGTGAGAAAAACAGCACGGGGTGGTGCGCATTGTATGGGTGTGTGTTACATTACATTCACTAGTAGGAGTGAGAAAAACATCACGGGGTGGTGCGCATTGTATGGGTGTGTGTTACATTACATTCACTAGTAGGAGTGAGAAAAACATCACGGGGTGGTGCGCATTGTATGGGTGTGTGTTACATTAGATTCACTAGTAGGAGTGAGAAAAACATCACGGGGTGGTGCGCATTGTATGGGTGTGTGTTACATTACATTCACTAGTAGCAGTGAGAAAAACATCACGGGGTGGTGCGCATTGTAGGGGTGTGTGTTACATTAGATTCACTAGTAGGAGTGAGAAAAACATCACGGGGTGGTGCGCATTGTATGGGTGTGTGTTACATTAGATTCACTAGTAGGAGTGAGAAAAACATCACGGGGTGGTGCGCATTGTATGGGTGTGTGTTACATTAGATTCACTAGTAGGAGTGAGAAAAACATCACGGGGTGGTGCGCATTGTATGGGTGTGTGTTACATTACATTCACTAGTAGCAGTGAGAAAAACATCACGGGGTGGTGCGCATTGTATGGGTGTGTGTTACATTAGATTCACTAGTAGCAGTGAGAAAAACATCACGGGGTGGTGCGCATTGTATGGGTGTGTGTTACATTAGATTCACTAGTAGGAGTGAGAAAAACATCACGGGGTGGTGCGCATTGTATGGGTGTGTGTTACATTAGATTCACTAGAAGGAGTGAGAAAAACATCACGGGGTGGTGCGCATTGTATGGGTGTGTGTTACATTACATTCACTAGTAGGAGTGAGAAATACATCACGGGGTGGTGCGCATTGTATGGGTGTGTGTTACATTACATTCACTACTAGGAGTGAGAAAAACATCACGGGGTGGTGCGCCTTGTATGGGTGTGTGTTACATTAGATTCACTACTAGGAGTGAGAAAAACATCACGGGGTGGTGCGCCTTGTATGGGTGTGTGTTACATTAGATTCACTAGCAGCAGTGAGAAAAACATCACGGGGTGGTGCGCCTTGTATGGGTGTGTGTTACATTAGATTCACTAGTAGCAGTGAGAAAAACATCACGGGGTGGTGCGCCTTGTAGGGCTGTGTGTCACATTAGATTCACTAGTAGCAGTGAGAAAAACATCACGGGGTGGTGCGCCTTGTATGGGTGTGTGTTACATTAGATTCACTAGTAGCAGTGAGAAAAACATCACGGGGTGGTGTGCATTGTATGGGTGTGTGTCACATTAGATTCACTAGTAGGAGTGACAAAAACATCACGGGGTGGTGCGCATTGTATGGGTGTGTGTCACATTAGATTCACTAGTAGGAGTGACAAAAACATCACGGGGTGGTGCGCATTGTATGGGTGTGTGTCACATTAGATTCACTAGTAGGAGGGAGAAAAACATCACGGGGTGGTGCGCATTGTATGGGTGTGTGTCACATTAGATTCACTAGTAGCAGTGAGAAAAACATCACGGGGTGGTGCGCATTGTATGGGTGTGTGTTACATTACATTCACTAGTAGCAGTGAGAAAAACATCACGGGGTGGTGCGCATTGTATGGGTGTGTGTTACATTAGATTCACTAGTAGCAGTGAGAAAAACATCACGGGGTGGTGCGCATTGTATGGGTGTGTGTTACATTACATTCACCAGTAGGAGTGAGAAAAACAGCACGGGGTGGTGCGCATTGTATGGGTGTGTGTTACATTACATTCACTAGTAGCAGTGAGAAAAACATCACGGGGTGGTGCGCATTGTATGGGTGTGTGTTACATTAGATTCACTGGTAGCAGTGAGAAAAACATCACGGGGTGGTGCGCATTGTATGGGTGTGTGTTACATTACATTCACTAGTAGGAGTGAGAAAAACATCACGGGGTGGTGCGCCTTGTATGGGTGTGTGTTACATTACATTCACTAGTAGGAGTGAGAAAAACATCACGGGGTGGTGGGCCTTGTATGGGTGTGTGTTACATTAGATTCACTAGTAGGAGTGAGAAAAACATCACGGGGTGGTGCGCCTTGTATGGGTGTGTGTTACATTAGATTCACTAGTAGGAGTGAGAAAAACATCACGGGGTGGTGCGCACTGTATGGGTGTGTGTTACATTAGATTCACTAGTAGGAGTGAGAAAAACATCACGGGGTGGTGCGCACTGTATGGGTGTGTGTTACATTAGATTCACTAGTAGGAGTGAGAAAAACATCACGGGGTGGTACGCACTGTATGGCTGTGTGTTACATTAGATTCACTAGTAGCAGTGAGAAAAACATCACGGGGTGGTGCGCATTGTATGGGTGTGTGTTACATTAGATTCACTGGTAGCAGTGAGAAAAACATCACGGGGTGGTGCGCATTGTATGGGTGTGTGTTACATTAGATTCACTGGTAGCAGTGAGAAAAACATCACGGGGTGGTGCGCATTGTTTGGGTGTGTGTTACATTAGATTCACTAGTAGCAGTGAGAAAAACATCACGGGGTGGTGCGCATTGTATGGGTGTGTGTTACATTAGATTCACTATTAGCAGTGAGAAAAACATCACGGGGTGGTGCGCATTGTATGGGTGTGTGTTACATTAGATTCACTATTAGCAGTGAGAAAAACATCACGGGGTGGTGCGCATTGTATGGGTGTGTGTTACATTAGATTCACTAGTAGCAGTGAGAAAAATATCACGGGGTGGTGCGCATTGTATGGGTGTGTGTTACATTAGATTCACTAGTAGCAGTGAGAAAAACATCACGGGGTGGTGCGCATTGTATGGGTGTGTGTTACATTAAATTCACTAGTAGCAGTGAGAAAAACATCACGGGGTGGTGCGCATTGTATGGGTTTGTGTTACATTACATTCACTAGTAGCAGTGAGAAAAACATCACGGGGTGGTGCGCATTGTATGGGTGTGTGTTACATTACATTCACTAGTAGCAGTGAGAAAAACATCACGGGGTGGTGCGCATTGTATGGGTGTGTGTTACATTACATTCACTAGTAGCAGTGAGAAAAACATCACGGGGTGGTGCGCATTGTATGGGTGTGTGATACATTAGATTCACTAGTAGCAGTGAGAAAAACATCACCGGGTGGTGCGCATTGTATGGGTGTGTGTTACATTAGATTCACTAGTAGCAGTGAGAAAAACATCACGGGGTGGTGCGCATTGTATGGGTGTGTGTTACATTAGATTCACTAGTAGCAGTGAGAAAAACATCACGGGGTGGTGCGCATTGTATGGGTGTGTGCTACATTAGATTCACTAGTAGGAGTGAGAAAAACATCACGGGGAGTTGCGCATTGTATGGGTGTGTGTTACATTAGATTCACTAGTAGGAGTGAGAAAAACATCACGGGGTGGTGCGCATTGTATGGGTGTGTGTCACATTAGATTCACTAGTAGGAGTGAGAAAAACATCACGGGGTGGTGCGCATTGTATGCGTGTGTGTCACATTATATTCACTAGTAGCAGTGAGAAAAACATCACGGGGTGGTGCGCATTTTATGGGTGTGTGTTACATTACATTCACTAGTAGCAGTGAGAAAAACATCACGGTGTGGTGCGCATTGTATGGGTGTGTGTTACATTACATTCACTAGTAGCAGTGAGAAAAGCATCACGGGGTGGTGCGCATTGTATGGGTGTGTGTTACATTAGATTCACTAGTAGCAGTGAGAAAAACATCACGGGGTGGTGCGCATTGTATGGGTGTGTGTTACTTTACATTCACTAGTAGGAGTGAGAAAAACATCACGGGGTGGAGCGCATTGTATGGGTGTGTGTTACATTATATTCACTAGTAGGACTGAGAAAAACATCACGGGGTGGTGCGCATTGTATGGGTGTGTGTTACATTACATTCACTAGTAGGAGTGAGAAAAACATCACGGGGTGGTGCGCATTGTATGGGTGTGTGTTACATTAGATTCACAAGTAGGAGTGAGAAAAACATCACGGGGTGGTGCGCATTGTATGGGTGTGTGTTACATTACATTCACTAGTAGCAGTGAGAAAAACATCACGGGGTGGTGCGCATTTTATGGGTGTGTGTTACATTACATTCAGTAGTAGCAGTGAGAAAAACATCACGGGGTGGTGCGCATTGTATGGGTGTGTGTTACATTACATTCACTAGTAGCAGTGAGAAAAGCGACACGGGGTGGTGCGCATTGTATGGGTGTGTGTTACATTAGATTCACTAGTAGGAGTGAGAAAAACATCACGGGGTGGTGCGCATTGTATGGGTGTGTGTTACATTACATTCACTAGTAGCAGTGAGAAAAACATCACGGGGTGGTGCGCATTGTATGGGTGTGTGTTACATTAGATTCACTAGTAGGAGTGAGAAAAACATCACGGGGTGGTGCGCATTGTATGGGTGTGTGTTACATTAGATTCACTAGTAGGAGTGAGAAAAACATCACGGGGTGGTGCGCATTGTATGGGTGTGTGTTACATTACATTCACTAGTAGCAGTGAGAAAAACATCACGGGGTGGTGCGCATTGTATGGGTGTGTGTTACATTAGATTCACTAGTAGCAGTGAGAAAAACATCACGGGGTGGTGCGCATTGTATGTGTGTGTGTTACATTACATTCACTAGTAGGAGTGAGAAAAACATCACGGGGTGGTGCGCATTGTATGGGTGTGTGTTACATTACATTCACTAGAAGGAGTGAGAAAAACATCACGGGGTGGTGCGCATTGTATGGGTGTGTGTTACATTACATTCACTAGAAGGAATGAGAAAAACATCACGGGTTGGTGCGCATTGTATGGGTGTGTGTTACATTACATTCACTAGTAGGAGTGAGAAATACATCACGGGGTGGTGCGCCTTGTATGTGTGTGTGTCTCATTAGATTCCTTAGTAGAGGTGAGAAAAACATCACGGGGTGGTGCGCATTGTATGGGTGTGTGTCACATTATATTCACTAGTAGCAGTGAGAAAAACATCACGGGGTGGTGCGCATTTTATGGGTGTGTGTCACATTAGATTCACTAGAAGCAGTGAGAAAAACATCACGGGGTGGTGCCCATTGTATGGGTGTGTGTCACATTAGATTCACTAGTAGCAGTGAGAAAAACATCACGGGGTGGTGCGCATTGTATGGGTGTGTGTTACATTACATTCACTAGTAGCAGTGAGAAAAACATCACGGGGTGGTGCGCATTTTATGGGTGTGTGTTACATTACATTCACTAGTAGCAGTGAGAAAAACATCACGGTGTGGTGCGCATTGTATGGGTGTGTGTTACATTACATTCACTAGTAGCAGTGAGAAAAGCATCACGGGGTGGTGCGCATTGTATGGGTGTGTGTTACATTAGATTCACTAGTAGCAGTGAGAAAAACATCACGGGGTGGTGCGCATTGTATGGGTGTGTGTTACTTTACATTCACTAGTAGGAGTGAGAAAAACATCACGGGGTGGAGCGCATTGCATGGGTGTGTGTTACATTATATTCACTAGTAGGAGTGAGAAAAACATCACGGGGTGGTGCGCATTGTATGGGTGTGTGTTACATTACATTCACTAGTAGGAGTGAGAAAAACATCACGGGGTGGTGCGCATTGTATGGGTGTGTGTTACATTAGATTCACAAGTAGGAGTGAGAAAAACATCACGGGGTGGTGCGCATTGTATGGGTGTGTGTTACATTAGATTCACTAGTAGGAGTGAGAAAAACATCACGGGGTGGTGCGCATTGTATGGGTGTGTGTTACATTACATTCACTAGTAGCAGTGAGAAAAACATCACGGGGTGGTGCGCATTGTATGGGTGTGTGTTACATTAGATTCACTAGTAGGAGTGAGAAAAACATCACGGGGTGGTGCGCATTGTATGGGTGTGTGTTACATTAGATTCACTAGAAGGAGTGAGAAAAACATCACGGGGTGGTGCGCATTGTATGGGTGTGTTACATTACATTCACTAGTAGCAGTGAGAAAAACATCACGGGGTGGTGCGCATTGTATGGGTGTGTGTTACATTAGATTCACTAGTACCAGTGAGAAAAACATCACGGGGTGGTGCGCATTGTATGTGTGTGTGTTACATTACATTCACTAGTAGGAGTGAGAAAAACATCACGGGGTGGTGCGCCTTGTATGGGTGTGTGTTACATTAGATTCACTAGTAGGAGTGAGAAAAACATCACGGGGTGGTGCGCATTGTATGGGTGTGTGTCACATTAGATTCACTAGTAGGAGGGAGAAAAACATCACGGGGTGGTGCGCATTGTATGGGTGTGTGTCACATTAGATTCACTAGTAGCAGTGAGAAAAACATCACGGGGTGGTGCGCATTGTATGGGTGTGTGTTACATTACATTCACTAGTAGCAGTGAGAAAAACATCACGGGGTGGTGCGCATTGTATGGGTGTGTGTTACATTAGATTCACTAGTACCAGTGAGAAAAACATCACGGGGTGGTGCGCATTGTATGGGTGTGTGTTACATTACATTCACCAGTAGGAGTGAGAAAAACATCACGGGGTGGTGCGCCTTGTATGGGTGTGTGTTACATTACATTCACTAGTAGGAGTGAGAAAAACATCACGGGGTGGTGCGCCTTGTATGGGTGTGTGTTACATTAGATTCACTAGTAGGAGTGAGAAAAACATCACGGGGTGGTGCGCCTTGTATGGGTGTGTGTTACATTAGATTCACTAGTAGGAGTGAGAAAAACATCACGGGGTGGTGCGCACTGTATGGGTTTGTGTTACATTAGATTCACTAGTAGGAGTGAGAAAAACATCACGGGGTGGTGCGCACTGTATGGGTGTGTGTTACATTAGATTCAATAGTAGGAGTGAGAAAAACATCACGGGGTGGTGCGCATTGTATGGGTGTGTGTTACATTAGATTCAATAGTAGGAGTGAGAAAAACATCACGGGGTGGTGCGCATTGTATGGGTGTGTGTTACATTAGATTCACTAGTAGCAGTGAGAAAAACATCACGGGGTGGTGCGCATTGTATGGGTGTGTGTTACATTAGATTCACTAGTAGCAGTGAGAAAAATATCACGGGGTCGTGTGCATTGTATGGGTGTGTGTTACATTAGATTCACTAGTAGCAGTGAGAAAAACATCACGGGGTGGTGCGCATTGTATGGGTTTGTGTTACATTAGATTCACTAGTAGCAGTGAGAAAAACATCACGGGGTGGTGCGCATTGTATGGGTGTGTGTTACATTACATTCACTAGTAGCAGTGAGAAAAACATCACGGGGTGGTGCGCATTGTATGGGTGTGTGTTACATTACATTCACTAGTAGCAGTGAGAAAAACATCACGGGGTGGTGCGCATTGTATGGGTGTGTGTTACATTACATTCACTAGTAGCAGTGAGAAAAACATCACGGGGTGGTGTGCATTGTATGGGTGTGTGATACATTAGATTCACTAGTACCAGTGAGAAAAACATCACCGGGTGGTGCGCATTGTATGGGTGTGTGTTACATTAGATTCACTAGTAGCAGTGAGAAAAACATCACGGGGTGGTGCGCATTGTATGGGTGTGTGTTACATTAGATTCACTAGTAGCAGTGAGAAAAACATCACGGGGTGGTGCGCATTGTATGGGTGTGTGCTACATTAGATTCACTAGTAGGAGTGAGAAAAACATCACGGGGAGTTGCGCACTGTATGGGTGTGTGTTACATTAGATTCACTAGTAGGAGTGAGAAAAACATCACGGGGTGGTGCGCATTGTATGGGTGTGTGTCACATTAGATTCACTAGTAGGAGTGAGAAAAACATCACGGGGTGGTGCGCATTGTATGGGTGTGTGTTACATTACATTCACTAGTAGGAGTGAGAAAAACATCACGGGGTGGTGCGCATTGTATGGGTGTGTGTTACATTACATTCACTAGTAGGAGTGAGAAATACATCACGGGGTGGTGCGCCGTGTATGTGTGTGTGTCTCATTAGATTCCTTAGTAGAGGTGAGAAAAACATCACGGGGTGGTGCGCATTGTATGGGTGTGTGTCACATTATATTCACTAGTAGCAGTGAGAAAAACATCACGGGGTGGTGCGCATTTTATGGGTGTGTGTCACATTAGATTCACTAGTAGCAGTGAGAAAAACATCACGGGGTGGTGCCCATTGTATGGGTGTGTGTCACATTAGATTCACTAGTAGCAGTGAGAAAAACATCACGGGGTGGTGCGCATTGTATGGGTGTGTGTTACATTACATTCACTAGTAGCAGTGAGAAAAACTTCACGGGGTGGTGCGCATTTTATGGGTGTGTGTTACATTATATTCACTAGTAGCAGTGAGAAAAACATCACGGGGTGGTGCGCATTGTATGGGTGTGTGTTACATTACATTCACTAGTAGCAGTGAGAAAAGCATCACGGGGTGGTGCGCATTGTATGGGTGTGTGTTACATTAGATTCACTAGTAGCAGTGAGAAAAACATCACGGGGTGGTGCGCATTGTATGGGTGTGTGTTACATTACATTCACTAGTAGGAGTGAGAAAAACATCACGGGGTGGAGCGCATTGTATGGGTGTGTGTTACATTACATTCACTAGTAGGAGTGAGAAAAACATCACGGGGTGGTGCGCATTGTATGGGTGTGTGTTACATTACATTCACTAGTAGCAGTGAGAAAAACATCACGGGGTGGTGCGCATTGTATGGGTGTGTGTTACATTACATTCACTAGTAGCAGTGAGAAAAACATCACGGGGTGGTGCGCATTGTATGGGTGTGTGATACATTAGATTCACTAGTAGCAGTGAGAAAAACATCACCGGGTGGTGCGCATTGTATGGGTGTGTGTTACATTAGATTCACTAGTAGCAGTGAGAAAAACATCACGGGGTGGTGCGCATTGTATGGGTGTGTGTTACATTAGATTCACTAGTAGCAGTGAGAAAAACATCACGGGGTGGTGCGCATTGTATGGGTGTGTGCTACATTAGATTCACTAGTAGGAGTGAGAAAAACATCACGGGGAGTTGCGCATTGTATGGGTGTGTGTCACATTAGATTCACTAGTAGGAGTGAGAAAAACATCACGGGGTGGTGCGCATTGTATGGGTGTGTGTCACATTAGATTCACTAGTAGGAGTGAGAAAAACATCACGGGGTGGTGCGCATTGTATGGGTGTGTGTTACATTACATTCACTAGTAGGAGTGAGAAAAACATCACGGGGTGGTGCGCATTGTATGGGTGTGTGTTACATTACATTCACTAGTAGGAGTGAGAAATACATCACGGGGTGGTGCGCATTGTATGGGTGTGTGTTACATTAGATTCAATAGTAGGAGTGAGAAAAACATCACGGGGTGGTGCGCATTGTATGGGTGTGTGTTACATTAGATTCACTAGTAGCAGTGAGAAAAACATCACGGGGTGGTGCGCATTGTATGGGTGTGTGTTACATTAGATTCACTAGTAGCAGTGAGAAAAATATCACGGGGTGGTGCGCATTGTATGGGTGTGTGTTACATTAGATTCACTAGTAGCAGTGAGAAAAACATCACGGGGTGGTGCGCATTGTATGGGTTTGTGTTACATTAGATTCACTAGTAGCAGTGAGAAAAACATCACGGGGTGGTGCGCATTGTATGAGTGTGTGCTACATTAGATTCACTAGTAGCAGTGAGAAAAACATCACGGGGTGGTGCGCATTGTATGGGTGTGTGCTACATTAGATTCACTAGTAGGAGTGAGAAAAACATCACGGGGAGTTGCGCATTGTATGGGTGTGTGTTACATTAGATTCACTAGTAGGAGTGAGAAAAACATCACGGGGTGGTGCGCATTGTATGGGTGTGTGTCACATTACATTCACTAGTAGGAGTGAGAAAAACATCACGGGGTGGTGCGCATTGTATGGGTGTGTGTTACATTACATTCACTAGTAGGAGTGAGAAAAACATCACGGGGTGGTGCGCATTGTATGGGTGTGTGTTACATTACATTCACTAGTAGGAGTGAGAAATACATCACGGGGTGGTGCGCCTTGTATGTGTGTGTGTCTCATTAGATTCCTTAGTAGAGGTGAGAAAAACATCACGGGGTGGTGCGCATTGTATGGGTGTGTGTCACATTATATTCACTAGTAGCAGTGAGAAAAACATCACGGGGTGGTGCGCATTTTATGGGTGTGTGTCACATTAGATTCACTAGTAGCAGTGAGAAAAACATCACGGGGTGGTGCCCATTGTATGGGTGTGTGTCACATTAGATTCACTAGTAGCAGTGAGAAAAACATCACGGGGTGGTGCGCATTGTATGGGTGTGTGTTACATTACATTCACTAGTAGCAGTGAGAAAAACTTCACGGGGTGGTGCGCATTTTATGGGTGTGTGTTACATTATATTCACTAGTAGCAGTGAGAAAAACATCACGGGGTGGTGCGCATTGTATGGGTGTGTGTTACATTACATTCACTAGTAGCAGTGAGAAAAGCATCACGGGGTGGTGCGCATTGTATGGGTGTGTGTTACATTAGATTCACTAGTAGCAGTGAGAAAAACATCACGGGGTGGTGCGCATTGTATGGGTGTGTGTTACATTACATTCACTAGTAGGAGTGAGAAAAACATCACGGGGTGGAGCGCATTGTATGGGTGTGTGTTACATTACATTCACTAGTAGGAGTGAGAAAAACATCACGGGGTGGTGCGCATTGTATGGGTGTGTGTTACATTACATTCACTAGTAGCAGTGAGAAAAACATCACGGGGTGGTGCGCATTGTATGGGTGTGTGTTACATTACATTCACTAGTAGCAGTGAGAAAAACATCACGGGGTGGTGCGCATTGTATGGGTGTGTGTTACATTAGATTCACTAGTAGCAGTGAGAAAAACATCACGGGGTGGTGCGCATTGTATGGGTGTGTGCTACATTAGATTCACTAGTAGGAGTGAGAAAAACATCACGGGGAGTTGCGCATTGTATGGGTGTGTGCTACATTAGATTCACTAGTAGGAGTGAGAAAAACATCACGGGGTGGTGCGCATTGTATGGGTGTGTGTCACATTAGATTCACTAGTAGCAGTGAGAAAAACATCACGGGGTGGTGCGCATTGTATGGGTGTGTGTTACATTACATTCACTAGTAGCAGTGAGAAAAACATCACGGGGTGGTGCGCATTGTATGGGTGTGTGTTACATTAGATTCACTAGTACCAGTGAGAAAAACATCACGGGGTGGTGCGCATTGTATGGGTGTGTGTTACATTACATTCACTAGTAGGAGTGAGAAAAACATCACGGGGTGGTGCGCCTTGTATGGGTGTGTGTTACATTACATTCACTAGTAGGAGTGAGAAAAACATCACGGGGTGGTGCGCCTTGTATGGGTGTGTGTTACATTAGATTCACTAGTAGGAGTGAGAAAAACATCACGGGGTGGTGCGCCTTGTATGGGTGTGTGTTACATTAGATTCACTAGTAGGAGTGAGAAAAACATCACGGGGTGGTGCGCACTGTATGGGTTTGTGTTACATTAGATTCACTAGTAGGAGTGAGAAAAACATCACGGGGTGGTGCGCACTGTATGGGTGTGTGTTACATTACATTCACTAGTAGGAGTGAGAAAAACATCACGGGGTGGTGCGCATGGTATGTGTGTGTGTTACATTAGATTCACTAGTAGCAGTGAGAAAAACATCACGGGGTGGTGCGCATTGTATGGGTGTGTGTTACATTAGATTCACTGGTAGCAGTGAGAAAAACATCACGGGGTGGTGCGCATTGTTTGGGTGTGTGTTACATTAGATTCACTAGTAGCAGTGAGAAAAACATCACGGGGTGGTGCGCATTGTATGGGTGTGTGTTACATTAGATTCACTAGTAGCAGTGAGAAAAACATCACGGGGTGGTGCGCATTGTATGGGTGTGTGTTACATTAGATTCAATAGTAGGAGTGAGAAAAACATCACGGGGTGGTGCGCATTGTATGGGTGTGTGTTACATTAGATTCACTAGTAGCAGTGAGAAAAACATCACGGGGTGGTGCGCATTGTATGGGTGTGTGTTACATTAGATTCACTAGTAGCAGTGAGAAAAACATCACGGGGTCGTGCGCATTGTATGGGTGTGTGTTACATTAGATTCACTAGTAGCAGTGAGAAAAACATCACGGGGTGGTGCGCATTGTATGGGTTTGTGTTACATTAGATTCACTAGTAGCAGTGAGAAAAACATCACGGGGTGGTGCGCATTGTATGGGTGTGTGTTACATTACATTCACTAGTAGCAGTGAGAAAAACATCACGGGGTGGTGCGCATTGTATGGGTGTGTGTTACATTACATTCACTAGTAGCAGTGAGAAAAACATCACGGGGTGGTGCGCATTGTATGGGTGTGTGTTACATTACATTCACTAGTAGCAGTGAGAAAAACATCACGGGGTGGTGCGCATTGTATGGGTGTGTGATACATTAGATTCACTAGTAGCAGTGAGAAAAACATCACGGGGTGGTGCGCATTGTATGGGTGTGTGTTACATTAGATTCACTAGTAGCAGTGAGAAAAACATCACGGGGTGGTGCGCATTGTATGGGTGTGTGCTACATTAGATTCACTAGTAGGAGTGAGAAAAACATCACGGGGAGTTGCGCACTGTATGGGTGTGTGTTACATTAGATTCACTAGTAGGAGTGAGAAAAACATCACGGGGTGGTGCGCATTGTATGGGTGTGTGTCACATTAGATTCACTAGTAGGAGTGAGAAAAACACGGGGTGGTGCGCATTGTATGGGTGTGTGTTACATTACATTCACTAGTAGGAGTGAGAAAAACATCACGGGGTGGTGCGCATTGTATGGGTGTGTGTTACATTACATTCACTAGTAGGAGTGAGAAATACATCACGGGGTGGTGCGCCTTGTATGTGTGTGTGTCTCATTAGATTCCTTAGTAGAGGTGAGAAAAACATCACGGGGTGGTGCGCATTGTATGGGTGTGTGTTACATTACATTCACTAGTAGGAGTGAGAAAAACATCACGGGGTGGAGCGCATTGTATGGGTGTGTGTTACATTACATTCACTAGTAGCAGTGAGAAAAACATCACGGGGTGGTGCGCATTGTATGGGTGTGTGTTACATTACATTCACTAGTAGCAGTGAGAAAAACATCACGGGGTGGTGCGCATTGTATGGGTGTGTGTTACATTACATTCACTAGTAGCAGTGAGAAAAACATCACGGGGTGGTGCGCATTGTATGGGTGTGTGATACATTAGATTCACTAGTAGCAGTGAGAAAAACATCACCGGGTGGTGCGCATTGTATGGGTGTGTGTTACATTAGATTCACTAGTAGCAGTGAGAAAAACATCACGGGGTGGTGCGCATTGTATGGGTGTGTGTTACATTAGATTCACTAGTAGCAGTGAGAAAAACATCACGGGGTGGTGCGCATTGTATGGGTGTGTGCTACATTAGATTCACTAGTAGGAGTGAGAAAAACATCACGGGGAGTTGCGCATTGTATGGGTGTGTGTCACATTAGATTCACTAGTAGGAGTGAGAAAAACATCACGGGGTGGTGCGCATTGTATGGGTGTGTGTCACATTAGATTCACTAGTAGGAGTGAGAAAAACATCACGGGGTGGTGCGCATTGTATGGGTGTGTGTTACATTACATTCACTAGTAGGAGTGAGAAAAACATCACGGGGTGGTGCGCATTGTATGGGTGTGTGTTACATTACATTCACTAGTAGGAGTGAGAAATACATCACGGGGTGGTGCGCATTGTATGGGTGTGTGTTACATTAGATTCAATAGTAGGAGTGAGAAAAACATCACGGGGTGGTGCGCATTGTATGGGTGTGTGTTACATTAGATTCACTAGTAGCAGTGAGAAAAACATCACGGGGTGGTGCGCATTGTATGGGTGTGTGTTACATTAGATTCACTAATAGCAGTGAGAAAAATATCACGGGGTGGTGCGCATTGTATGGGTGTGTGTTACATTAGATTCACTAGTAGCAGTGAGAAAAACATCACGGGGTGGTGCGCATTGTATGGGTTTGTGTTACATTAGATTCACTAGTAGCAGTGAGAAAAACATCACGGGGTGGTGCGCATTGTATGGGTGTGTGCTACATTAGATTCACTAGTAGCAGTGAGAAAAACATCACGGGGTGGTGCGCATTGTATGGGTGTGTGCTACATTAGATTCACTAGTAGGAGTGAGAAAAACATCACGGGGAGTTGCGCATTGTATGGGTGTGTGTTACATTAGATTCACTAGTAGGAGTGAGAAAAACATCACGGGGTGGTGCGCATTGTATGGGTGTGTGTCACATTACATTCACTAGTAGGAGTGAGAAAAACATCACGGGGTGGTGCGCATTGTATGGGTGTGTGTTACATTACATTCACTAGTAGGAGTGAGAAAAACATCACGGGGTGGTGCGCATTGTATGGGTGTGTGTTACATTACATTCACTAGTAGGAGTGAGAAATACATCACGGGGTGGTGCGCCTTGTATGTGTGTGTGTCTCATTAGATTCCTTAGTAGAGGTGAGAAAAACATCACGGGGTGGTGCGCATTGTATGGGTGTGTGTCACATTATATTCACTAGTAGCAGTGAGAAAAACATCACGGGGTGGTGCGCATTTTATGGGTGTGTGTCACATTAGATTCACTAGTAGCAGTGAGAAAAACATCACGGGGTGGTGCCCATTGTATGGGTGTGTGTCACATTAGATTCACTAGTAGCAGTGAGAAAAACATCACGGGGTGGTGCGCATTGTATGGGTGTGTGTTACATTAGATTCACTAGCAGCAGTGAGAAAAACTTCACGGGGTGGTGCGCATTTTATGGGTGTGTGTTACATTATATTCACTAGTAGCAGTGAGAAAAACATCACGGGGTGGTGCGCATTGTATGGGTGTGAGTTACATTACATTCACTAGTAGCAGTGAGAAAAGCATCACGGGGTGGTGCGCATTGTATGGGTGTGTGTTACATTAGATTCACTAGTAGCAGTGAGAAAAACATCACGGGGTGGTGCGCATTGTATGGGTGTGTGTTACATTACATTCACTAGTAGGAGTGAGAAAAACATCACGGGGTGGAGCGCATTGTATGGGTGTGTGTTACATTACATTCACTAGTAGGAGTGAGAAAAACATCACGGGGTGGTGCGCATTGTATGGGTGTGTGTTACATTACATTCACTAGTAGCAGTGAGAAAAACATCACGGGGTGGTGCGCATTGTATGGGTGTGTGTTACATTACATTCACTAGTAGCAGTGAGAAAAACATCACGGGGTGGTGCGCATTGTATGGGTGTGTGATACATTAGATTCACTAGTAGCAGTGAGAAAAACATCACCGGGTGGTGCGCATTGTATGGGTGTGTGTTACATTAGATTCACTAGTAGCAGTGAGAAAAACATCACGGGGTGGTGCGCATTGTATGGGTGTGTGTTACATTAGATTCACTAGTAGCAGTGAGAAAAACATCACGGGGTGGTGCGCATTGTATGGGTGTGTGCTACATTAGATTCACTAGTAGGAGTGAGAAAAACATCACGGGGAGTTGCGCATTGTATGGGTGTGTGCTACATTAGATTCACTAGTAGGAGTGAGAAAAACATCACGGGGTGGTGCGCATTGTATGGGTGTGTGTCACATTAGATTCACTAGTAGGAGTGAGAAAAACATCACGGGGTGGTGCGCATTGTATGGGTGTGTGTCACATTAGATTCACTAGTAGGAGTGAGAAAAACATCACGGGGTGGTGCGCATTGTATGGGTGTGTGTTACATTACATTCACTAGTAGGAGTGAGAAAAACATCACGGGGTGGTGCGCATTGTATGGGTGTGTGTTACATTACATTCACTAGTAGGAGTGAGAAATACATCACGGGGTGGTGCGCATTGTATGGGTGTGTGTTACATTAGATTCAATAGTAAGAGTGAGAAAAACATCACGGGGTGGTGCGCATTGTATGGGTGTGTGTTACATTAGATTCACTAGTAGCAGTGAGAAAAACATCACGGGGTGGTGCGCATTGTATGGGTGTGTGTTACATTAGATTCACTAGTAGCAGTGAGAAAAATATCACGGGGTGGTGCGCATTGTATGGGTGTGTGTTACATTAGATTCACTAGTAGCCGTGAGAAAAACATCACGGGGTGGTGCGCATTGTATGGGTTTGTGTTACATTAGATTCACTAGTAGCAGTGAGAAAAACATCACGGGGTGGTGCGCATTGTATGGGTGTGTGTTACATTACATTCACTAGTAGCAGTGAGAAAAACATCACGGGGTGGTGCGCATTGTATGGGTGTGTGTTACATTACATTCACTAGTAGCAGTGAGAAAAACATCACGGGGTGGTGGGCATTGTATGGGTGTGTGTTACATTACATTCACTAGTAGCAGTGAGAAAAACATCACGGGGTGGTGCGCATTGTATGGGTGTGTGATACATTAGATTCACTAGTAGCAGTGAGAAAAACATCACCGGGTGGTGCGCATTGTATGGGTGTGTGTTACATTAGATTCACTAGTAGCAGTGAGAAAAACATCACGGGGTGGTGCGCATTGTATGGGTGTGTGTTACATTAGATTCACTAGTAGCAGTGAGAAAAACATCACGGGGTGGTGCGCATTGTATGGGTGTGTGCTACATTAGATTCACTAGTAGGAGTGAGAAAAACATCACGGGGAGTTGCGCATTGTATGGGTGTGTGTTACATTAGATTCACTAGTAGGAGTGAGAAAAACATCACGGGGTGGTGCGCATTGTATGGGTGTGTGTTACATTACATTCACTAGTAGCAGTGAGAAAAACATCACGGGGTGGTGCGCATTGTTTGGGTGTGTGTTACATTAGATTCACTAGTAGCAGTGAGAAAAACATCACGGGGTGGTGCGCATTGTTTGGGTGTGTGTTACATTAGATTCACTAGTAGCAGTGAGAAAAGCATCACGGGGTGGTGCGCATTGTTTGGGTGTGTGTTACATTACATTCACTAGTAGCAGTGAGAAAAGCAACACGGGGTGGTGCGCATTGTATGGGTGTGTGTTACATTAGATTCACTAGTAGCAGTGAGAAAAACATCACGGGGTGGTGCGCATTGTATGGGTGTGTGTTACATTACATTCACTAGTAGGAGTGAGAAAAACATCACGGGGTGGAGCGCATTGTATGGGTGTGTGTTACATTACATTCACTAGTAGGAGTGAGAAAAACATCACGGGGTGGTGCGCATTGTATGGGTGTGTGTTACATTACATTCACTAGTAGGAGTGAGAAAAACATCACGGGGTGGTGCGCATTGTATGGGTGTGTGTTACATTAGATTCACTAGTAGGAGTGAGAAAAACATCACGGGGTCGTGCGCATTGTATGGGTGTGTGTTACATTAGATTCACTAGTAGGAGTGAGAAAAACATCACGGGGTCGTGCCCATTGTATGGGTATGTGTTACATTACATTCACTAGTAGGAGTGAGAAAAACATCACGGGATGGTGCGCATTGTTTGGGTGTGTGTTACATTAGATTCACTAGTAGCAGTGAGAAAAACATCACGGGGTGGTGCGCATTGTTTGGGTGTGTGTTACATTACATTCACTAGTAGCAGTGAGAAAAACATCACGGGGTGGTGCGCATTGTATGGGTGTGTGTTACATTAGATTCACTAGTAGCAGTGAGAAAAACATCACGGGGTGGTGCGCATTGTATGGGTGTGTGTTACATTAGATTCAATAGTAGCAGTGAGAAAAACATCACGGGGTGGAGCGCATTGTATGGGTGTGTGTTACATTACATTCACTAGTAGCAGTGAGAAAAACATCACGGGGTGGAGCGCATTGTATGGGTGTGTGTTACATTACATTCACTAGTAGGAGTGAGAAAAACATCACGGGGTGGTGCGCATTGTATGGGTGTGTGTTACATTACATTCACTAGTAGGAGTGAGAAAAACATCATGGGGTGGTGCGCATTGTATGGGTGTGTGTTACATTAGATTCACTAGTAGGAGTGAGAAAAACATCACGGGGTGGTACGCATTGTATGGGTGTGTGTTACATTAGATTCACTAGTAGGAGTGAGAAAAACATCACGGGGTGGTGCGCATTGTATGGGTGTGTGTTACATTACATTCACTAGTAGGAGTGAGAAAAACATCACGGGGTGGTGCGCATTGTATGGGTGTGTGTTACATTACATTCACTAGTAGGAGTGAGAAAAACATCACGGGGTGGTGCGCATTGTATGGGTGTGTGTTACATTAGATTCACTAGTAGGAGTGAGAAAAACATCACGGGGTGGTGCGCATTGTATGGGTGTGTGTTACATTAGATTCACTAGTAGGAGTGAGAAAAACATCACGGGGTGGTGCGCATTGTATGGGTGTGTGTTACATTACATTCACTAGTAGCAGTGAGAAAAACATCACGGGGTGGTGCGCATTGTTTGGGTGTGTGTTACATTAGATTCACTAGTAGCAGTGAGAAAAACATCACGGGGTGGTGCGCATTGTATGGGTGTGTGTTACATTAGATTCACTAGTAGCAGTGAGAAAAACATCACGGGGTGGTGCGCATTGTATGGGTGTGTGTTACATTAGATTCACTAGTAGCAGTGAGAAAAACATCACGGGGTGGTGCGCATTGTATGGGTGTGTGCTACATTAGATTCACTAGTAGGAGTGAGAAAAACATCACGGGGAGTTGCGCATTGTATGGGTGTGTGTTACATTAGATTCACTAGTAGGAGTGAGAAAAACATCACGGGGTGGTGCGCATTGTATGGGTGTGTGTCACATTACATTCACTAGTAGGAGTGAGAAAAACATCACGGGGTGGTGCGCATTGTATGGGTGTGTGTCACATTACATTCACTAGTAGGAGTGAGAAAAACATCACGGGGTGGTGCGCATTGTATGGGTGTGTGTTACATTACATTCACTAGTAGGAGTGAGAAATACATCACGGGGTGGTGCGCCTTGTATGTGTGTGTGTCTCATTAGATTCCTTAGTAGAGGTGAGAAAAACATCACGGGGTGGTGCGCATTGTATGGGTGTGTGTCACATTATATTCACTAGTAGCAGTGAGAAAAACATCACGGGGTGGTGTGCATTTTATGGGTGTGTGTCACATTAGATTCACTAGTAGCAGTGAGAAAAACATCACGGGGTGGTGCCCATTGTATGGGTGTGTGTCACATTAGATTCACTAGTAGCAGTGAGAAAAACATCACGGGGTGGTGCGCATTGTATGGGTGTGTGTTACATTACATTCATCAGTAGCAGTGAGAAAAACATCACGGGGTGGTGCGCATTTTATGGGTGTGTGTTACATTATATACACTAGTAGCAGTGAGAAAAACATCACGGGGTGGTGCGCATTGTATGGGTGTGTGTTACATTACATTCACTAGTAGCAGTGAGAAAAGCATCACGGGGTGGTGCGCATTGTATGGGTGTGTGTTACATTAGATTCACTAGTAGCAGTGAGAAAAACATCACGGTGTGGTGCGCATTGTATGGGTGTGTGTTACATTACATTCACTAGTAGGAGTGAGAAAAACATCACGGGGTGGAGCGCATTGTATGGGTGTGTGTTACATTACATTCACTAGTAGGAGTGAGAAAAACATCACGGGGTGGTGCGCATTGTATAGGTGTGTGTTACATTACATTCACTAGTAGGAGTGAGAAAAACATCACGGGGTGGTGCGCATTGTATGGGTGTGTGTTACATTAGATTCACTAGTAGGAGTGAGAAAAACATCACGGGGTGGTGCGCATTGTATGGGTGTGTGTTACATTAGATTCACTAGTAGGAGTGAGAAAAACATCACGGGGTGGTGCGCATTGTATGGGTGTGTGTTACATTACATTCACTAGTAGCAGTGAGAAAAACATCACGGGGTGGTGCGCATTGTATGGGTGTGTGTTACATTAGATTCACTAGTAGGAGTGAGAAAAACATCACGGGGTGGTGCGCATTGTATGGGTGTGTGTTACATTAGATTCACTAGTAGGAGTGAGAAAAACATCACGGGGTGGTGCGCATTGTATGGGTGTGTGTTACATTACATTCACTAGTAGCAGTGAGAAAAACATCACGGGGTGGTGCGCATTGTATGGGTGTGTGTTACATTAGATTCACTAGTAGCAGTGAGAAAAACATCACGGGGTGGTGCGCATTGTATGTGTGTGTGGTACATTACATTCACTAGTAGGAGTGAGAAAAACATCACGGGGTGGTGCGCATTGTATGGGTGTGTGTTACATTACATTCACTAGAAGGAGTGAGAAAAACATCACGGGGTGGTGCGCATTGTATGGGTGTGTGTTACATTACATTCACTAGTAGGAGTGAGAAAAACATCACGGGGTGGTGCGCATTGTATGGGTGTGTGTTACATTACATTCACTAGTAAGAGTGAGAAATACATCACGGGGTGGTGCGCCTTGTATGTGTGTGTGTCTCATTAGATTCCTTAGTAGAGGTGAGAAAAACATCACGGGGTGGTGCGCATTGTATGGGTGTGTGTCACATTATAATCACTAGTAGCAGTGAGAAAAACATCACGGGGTGGTGCGCATTTTATGGGTGTGTGTCACATTAGATTCACTAGTAGCAGTGAGAAAAACATCACGGGGTGGTGCCCATTGTATGGGTGTGTGTCACATTAGATTCACTAGTAGCAGTGAGAAAAACATCACGGGGTGGTGCGCATTGTATGGGTGTGTGTTACATTACATTCACTAGTAGCAGTGAGAAAAACATCACGGGGTGGTGCGCATTTTATGGGTGTGTGTTACATTACATTCACTAGTAGCAGTGAGAAAAGCATCACGGGGTGGTGCGCATTGTATCGGTGTGTGTTACATTACATTCACTAGTAGCAGTGAGAAAAGCAACACGGGGTGGTGCGCATTGTATGGGTGTGTGTTACATTAGATTCACTAGTAGCAGTGAGAAAAACATCACGGGGTGGTGCGCATTGTATGGGTGTGTGTTACATTACATTCACTAGTAGGAGTTATAAAAACATCACGGGGTGGAGCGCATTGTATGGGTGTGTGTTACATTACATTCACTAGTAGGAGTGAGAAAAACATCACGGGGTGGTGCGCATTGTATGGGTGTGTGTTACATTACATTCACTAGTAGGAGTGAGAAAAACATCACGGGGTGGTGCGCATTGTATGGGTGTGTGTTACATTAGATTCACTAGTAGGAGTGAGAAAAACATCACGGGGTCGTGCGCATTGTATGGGTGTGTGTTACATTACATTCACTAGTAGGAGTGAGAAAAACATCACGGGGTGGTGCGCATTGTTTGGGTGTGTGTTACATTAGATTCACTAGTAGCAGTGAGAAAAACATCACGGGGTGGTGCGCATTGTTTGGGTGTGTGTTACATTAGATTCACTAGTAGCAGTGAGAAAAACATCACGGGGTGGTGCGCATTGTATGGGTGTGTGTTACATTAGATTCACTAGTAGCAGTGAGAAAAACATCACGGGGTGGTGCGCATTGTATGGGTGTGTGTTACATTAGATTCAATACTAGCAGTGAGAAAAACATCACGGGGTGGTGCGCATTGTATGGGTGTGTGTTACATTACATTCACTAGTAGCAGTGAGAAAAGCATCACGGGGTGGTGCGCATTGTATGGGTGTGTTACATTAGATTCACTAGTAGCAGTGAGAAAAACATCACGGGGTGGTGCGCATTGTATGGGTGTGTGTTACTTTACATTCACTAGTAGGAGTGAGAAAAACATCACGGGGTGGTGCGCATTGTATGGGTGTTTGTTACATTACATTCACTAGTAGGAGTGAGAAAAACATCACGGGGTGGTGCGCATTGTATGGGTGTGTGTTACATTACATTCACTAGTAGGAGTGAGAAAAACATCACGGGGTGGTGCGCATTGTATGGGTGTGTGTTACATTAGATTCACTAGTGGGAGTGAGAAAAACATCACGGGGTGGTGCGCATTGTATGGGTGTGTGTTACATTAGATTCACTAGTAGGAGTGAGAAAAACATCACGGGGTGGTGCGCATTGTATGGGTGTGTGTTACATTACATTCACTAGTAGCAGTGAGAAAAACATCACGGGGTGGTGCGCATTGTATGGGTGTGTGTTACATTAGATTCACTAGTAGGAGTGAGAAAAACATCACGGGGTGGTGCGCATTGTATGGGTGTGTGTTACATTAGATTCACTAGTAGGAGTGAGAAAAACATCACGGGGTGGTGCGCATTGTATGGGTGTGTGCTACATTAGATTCACTAGTAGGAGTGAGAAAAACATCACGGGGAGTTGCGCACTGTATGGGTGTGTGTTACATTAGATTCACTAGTAGGAGTGAGAAAAACATCACGGGGTGGTGCGCATTGTATGGGTGTGTGTCACATTAGATTCACTAGTAGGAGTGAGAAAAACATCACGGGGTGGTGCGCATTGTATGGGTGTGTGTTACATTACATTCACTAGTAGGAGTGAGAAAAACATCACGGGGTGGTGCGCATTGTATGGGTGTGTGTCACATTATATTCACTAGTAGCAGTGAGAAAAACATCACGGGGTGGTGCGCATTTTATGGGTGTGTGTTACATTACATTCACTAGTAGCAGTGAGAAAAGCATCACGGGGTGGTGCGCATTGTATGGGTGTGTGTTACATTAGATTCACTAGTAGCAGTGAGAAAAACATCACGGTGTGGTGCGCATTGTATGGGTGTGTGTTACATTACATTCACTAGTAGGAGTGAGAAAAACATCACGGGGTGGAGCGCATTGTATGGGTGTGTGTTACATTACATTCACTAGTAGGAGTGAGAAAAACATCACGGGGTGGTGCGCATTGTATAGGTGTGTGTTACATTACATTCACTAGTAGGAGTGAGAAAAACATCACGGGGTGGTGCGCATTGTATGGGTGTGTGTTACATTAGATTCACTAGTAGGAGTGAGAAAAACATCACGGGGTGGTGCGCATTGTATGGGTGTGTGTTACATTAGATTCACTAGTAGGAGTGAGAAAAACATCACGGGGTGGTGCGCATTGTATGGGTGTGTGTTACATTACATTCACTAGTAGCAGTGAGAAAAACATCACGGGGTGGTGCGCATTGTATGGGTGTGTGTTACATTAGATTCACTAGTAGGAGTGAGAAAAACATCACGGGGTGGTGCGCATTGTATGGGTGTGTGTTACATTAGATTCACTAGTAGGAGTGAGAAAAACATCACGGGGTGGTGCGCATTGTATGGGTGTGTGTTACATTACATTCACTAGTAGCAGTGAGAAAAACATCACGGGGTGGTGCGCATTGTATGGGTGTGTGTTACATTAGATTCACTAGTAGCAGTGAGAAAAACATCACGGGGTGGTGCGCATTGTATGTGTGTGTGGTACATTACATTCACTAGTAGGAGTGAGAAAAACATCACGGGGTGGTGCGCATTGTATGGGTGTGTGTTACATTACATTCACTAGAAGGAGTGAGAAAAACATCACGGGGTGGTGCGCATTGTATGGGTGTGTGTTACATTACATTCACTAGTAGGAGTGAGAAAAACATCACGGGGTGGTGCGCATTGTATGGGTGTGTGTTACATTACATTCACTAGTAAGAGTGAGAAATACATCACGGGGTGGTGCGCCTTGTATGTGTGTGTGTCTCATTAGATTCCTTAGTAGAGGTGAGAAAAACATCACGGGGTGGTGCGCATTGTATGGGTGTGTGTCACATTATAATCACTAGTAGCAGTGAGAAAAACATCACGGGGTGGTGCGCATTTTATGGGTGTGTGTCACATTAGATTCACTAGTAGCAGTGAGAAAAACATCACGGGGTGGTGCCCATTGTATGGGTGTGTGTCACATTAGATTCACTAGTAGCAGTGAGAAAAACATCACGGGGTGGTGCGCATTGTATGGGTGTGTGTTACATTACATTCACTAGTAGCAGTGAGAAAAACATCACGGGGTGGTGCGCATTTTATGGGTGTGTGTTACATTACATTCACTAGTAGCAGTGAGAAAAGCATCACGGGGTGGTGCGCATTGTATCGGTGTGTGTTACATTACATTCACTAGTAGCAGTGAGAAAAGCAACACGGGGTGGTGCGCATTGTATGGGTGTGTGTTACATTAGATTCACTAGTAGCAGTGAGAAAAACATCACGGGGTGGTGCGCATTGTATGGGTGTGTGTTACATTACATTCACTAGTAGGAGTTATAAAAACATCACGGGGTGGAGCGCATTGTATGGGTGTGTGTTACATTACATTCACTAGTAGGAGTGAGAAAAATATCACGGGGTGGTGCGCATTGTATGGGTGTGTGTTACATTACATTCACTAGTAGGAGTGAGAAAAACATCACGGGGTGGTGCGCATTGTATGGGTGTGTGTTACATTAGATTCACTAGTAGGAGTGAGAAAAACATCACGGGGTCGTGCGCATTGTATGGGTGTGTGTTACATTACATTCACTAGTAGCAGTGAGAAAAACATCACGGGGTGGTGCGCATTGTTTGGGTGTGTGTTACATTAGATTCACTAGTAGCAGTGAGAAAAACATCACGGGGTGGTGCGCATTGTTTGGGTGTGTGTTACATTAGATTCACTAGTAGCAGTGAGAAAAACATCACGGGGTGGTGCGCATTGTATGGGTGTGTGTTACATTAGATTCACTAGTAGCAGTGAGAAAAACATCACGGGGTGGTGCGCATTGTATGGGTGTGTGTTACATTAGATTCAATACTAGCAGTGAGAAAAACATCACGGGGTGGTGCGCATTGTATGGGTGTGTGTTACATTACATTCACTAGTAGCAGTGAGAAAAGCATCACGGGGTGGTGCGCATTGTATGGGTGTGTTACATTAGATTCACTAGTAGCAGTGAGAAAAACATCACGGGGTGGTGCGCATTGTATGGGTGTGTGTTACTTTACATTCACTAGTAGGAGTGAGAAAAACATCACGGGGTGGAGCGCATTGTATGGGTGTGTGTTACATTACATTCACTAGTAGGAGTGAGAAAAACATCACGGGGTGGTGCGCATTGTATGGGTGTGTGTTACATTACATTCACTAGTAGGAGTGAGAAAAACATCACGGGGTGGTGCGCATTGTATGGGTGTGTGTTACATTAGATTCACTAGTGGGAGTGAGAAAAACATCACGGGGTGGTGCGCATTGTATGGGTGTGTGTTACATTAGATTCACTAGTAGGAGTGAGAAAAACATCACGGGGTGGTGCGCATTGTATGGGTGTGTGTTACATTACATTCACTAGTAGCAGTGAGAAAAACATCACGGGGTGGTGCGCATTGTATGGGTGTGTGTTACATTAGATTCACTAGTAGGAGTGAGAAAAACATCACGGGGTGGTGCGCATTGTATGGGTGTGTGTTACATTAGATTCACTAGTAGGAGTGAGAAAAACATCACGGGGTGGTGCGCATTGTATGGGTGTGTGCTACATTAGATTCACTAGTAGGAGTGAGAAAAACATCACGGGGAGTTGCGCACTGTATGGGTGTGTGTTACATTAGATTCACTAGTAGGAGTGAGAAAAACATCACGGGGTGGTGCGCATTGTATGGGTGTGTGTCACATTAGATTCACTAGTAGGAGTGAGAAAAACATCACGGGGTGGTGCGCATTGTATGGGTGTGTGTTACATTACATTCACTAGTAGGAGTGAGAAAAACATCACGGGGTGGTGCGCATTGTATGGGTGTGTGTCACATTATATTCACTAGTAGCAGTGAGAAAAACATCACGGGGTGGTGCGCATTTTATGGGTGTGTGTCACATTAGATTCACTAGTAGCAGTGAGAAAAACATCACGGGGTGGTGCCCATTGTATGGGTGTGTGTCACATTAGATTCACTAGTAGCAGAGAGAAAAACATCACGGGGTGGTGCGCATTGTATGGGTGTGTGTTACATTACATTCACTAGTAGCAGTGAGAAAAACTTCACGGGGTGGTGCGCATTTTATGGGTGTGTGTTACATTATATTCACTAGTAGCAGTGAGAAAAGCATCACGGGGTGGTGCGCATTGTATGGGTGTGTGTTACATTACATTCACTAGTAGCAGTGAGAAAAGCATCACGGGGTGGTGCGCATTGTATGGGTGTGTGTTACATTAGATTCACTAGTAGCAGTGAGAAAAACATCACGGGGTGGTGCGCATTGTATGGGTGTGTGTTACATTACATTCACTAGTAGGAGTGAGAAAAACATCACGGGGTGGAGCGCATTGTATGGGTGTGTGTTACATTACATTCACTAGTAGGAGTGAGAAAAACATCACGGGGTGGTGCGCATTGTATGGGTGTGTGTTACATTACATTCACTAGTAGCAGTGAGAAAAACATCACGGGGTGGTGCGCATTGTATGGGTGTGTGTTACATTACATTCACTAGTAGCAGTGAGAAAAACATCACGGGGTGGTGCGCATTGTATGGGTGTGTGATACATTAGATTCACTAGTAGCAGTGAGAAAAACATCACCGGGTGGTGCGCATTGTATGGGTGTGTGTTACATTAGATTCACTAGTAGCAGTGAGAAAAACATCACGGGGTGGTGCGCATTGTATGGGTGTGTGTTACATTAGATTCACTAGTAGCAGTGAGAAAAACATCACGGGGTGGTGCGCATTGTATGGGTGTGTGCTACATTAGATTCACTAGTAGGAGTGAGAAAAACATCACGGGGAGTTGCGCATTGTATGGGTGTGTGTCACATTAGATTCACTAGTAGGAGTGAGAAAAACATCACGGGGTGGTGCGCATTGTATGGGTGTGTGTCACATTAGATTCACTAGTAGGAGTGAGAAAAACATCACGGGGTGGTGCGCATTGTATGGGTGTGTGTTACATTACATTCACTAGTAGGAGTGAGAAAAACATCACGGGGTGGTGCGCATTGTATGGGTGTGTGTTACATTACATTCACTAGTAGGAGTGAGAAATACATCACGGGGTGGTGCGCATTGTATGGGTGTGTGTTACATTAGATTCAATAGTAGGAGTGAGAAAAACATCACGGGGTGGTGCGCATTGTATGGGTGTGTGTTACATTAGATTCACTAGTAGCAGTGAGAAAAACATCACGGGGTGGTGCGCATTGTATGGGTGTGTGTTACATTAGATTCACTAGTAGCAGTGAGAAAAATATCACGGGGTGGTGCGCATTGTATGGGTGTGTGTTACATTAGATTCACTAGTAGCAGTGAGAAAAACATCACGGGGTGGTGCGCATTGTATGGGTTTGTGTTACATTAGATTCACTAGTAGCAGTGAGAAAAACATCACGGGGTGGTGCGCATTGTATGGGTGTGTGCTACATTAGATTCACTAGTAGCAGTGAGAAAAACATCACGGGGTGGTGCGCATTGTATGGGTGTGTGCTACATTAGATTCACTAGTAGGAGTGAGAAAAACATCACGGGGAGTTGCGCATTGTATGGGTGTGTGTTACATTAGATTCACTAGTAGGAGTGAGAAAAACATCACGGGGTGGTGCGCATTGTATGGGTGTGTGTCACATTACATTCACTAGTAGGAGTGAGAAAAACATCACGGGGTGGTGCGCATTGTATGGGTGTGTGTTACATTACATTCACTAGTAGGAGTGAGAAAAACATCACGGGGTGGTGCGCATTGTATGGGTGTGTGTTACATTACATTCACTAGTAGGAGTGAGAAATACATCACGGGGTGGTGCGCCTTGTATGTGTGTGTGTCTCATTAGATTCCTTAGTAGAGGTGAGAAAAACATCACGGGGTGGTGCGCATTGTATGGGTGTGTGTCACATTATATTCACTAGTAGCAGTGAGAAAAACATCACGGGGTGGTGCGCATTTTATGGGTGTGTGTCACATTAGATTCACTAGTAGCAGTGAGAAAAACATCACGGGGTGGTGCCCATTGTATGGGTGTGTGTCACATTAGATTCACTAGTAGCAGTGAGAAAAACATCACGGGGTGGTGCGCATTGTATGGGTGTGTGTTACATTACATTCACTAGTAGCAGTGAGAAAAACTTCACGGGGTGGTGCGCATTTTATGGGTGTGTGTTACATTATATTCACTAGTAGCAGTGAGAAAAACATCACGGGGTGGTGCGCATTGTATGGGTGTGTGTTACATTACATTCACTAGTAGCAGTGAGAAAAGCATCACGGGGTGGTGCGCATTGTATGGGTGTGTGTTACATTAGATTCACTAGTAGCAGTGAGAAAAACATCACGGGGTGGTGCGCATTGTATGGGTGTGTGTTACATTACATTCACTAGTAGGAGTGAGAAAAACATCACGGGGTGGAGCGCATTGTATGGGTGTGTGTTACATTACATTCACTAGTAGGAGTGAGAAAAACATCACGGGGTGGTGCGCATTGTATGGGTGTGTGTTACATTACATTCACTAGTAGCAGTGAGAAAAACATCACGGGGTGGTGCGCATTGTATGGGTGTGTGTTACATTACATTCACTAGTAGCAGTGAGAAAAACATCACGGGGTGGTGCGCATTGTATGGGTGTGTGATACATTAGATTCACTAGTAGCAGTGAGAAAAACATCACCGGGTGGTGCGCATTGTATGGGTGTGTGTTACATTAGATTCACTAGTAGCAGTGAGAAAAACATCACGGGGTGGTGCGCATTGTATGGGTGTGTGTTACATTAGATTCACTAGTAGCAGTGAGAAAAACATCACGGGGTGGTGCGCATTGTATGGGTGTGTGCTACATTAGATTCACTAGTAGGAGTGAGAAAAACATCACGGGGAGTTGCGCATTGTATGGGTGTGTGCTACATTAGATTCACTAGTAGGAGTGAGAAAAACATCACGGGGTTGTGCGCATTGTATGGGTGTGTGTCACATTAGATTCACTAGTAGGAGTGAGAAAAACATCACGGGGTGGTGCGCATTGTATGGGTGTGTGTCACATTAGATTCACTAGTAGGAGTGAGAAAAACATCACGGGGTGGTGCGCATTGTATGGGTGTGTGTTACATTACATTCACTAGTAGGAGTGAGAAAAACATCACGGGGTGGTGCGCATTGTATGGGTGTGTGTTACATTACATTCACTAGTAGGAGTGAGAAATACATCACGGGGTGGTGCGCATTGTATGGGTGTGTGTTACATTAGATTCAATAGTAGGAGTGAGAAAAACATCACGGGGTGGTGCGCATTGTATGGGTGTGTGTTACATTAGATTCACTAGTAGCAGTGAGAAAAACATCACGGGGTGGTGCGCATTGTATGGGTGTGTGTTACATTAGATTCACTAGTAGCAGTGAGAAAAACATCACGGGGTGGTGCGCATTGTATGGGTGTGTGTTACATTAGATTCACTAGTAGCAGTGAGAAAAACATCACGGGGTGGTGCGCATTGTATGGGTTTGTGTTACATTAGATTCACTAGTAGCAGTGAGAAAAACATCACGGGGTGGTGCGCATTGTATGGGTGTGTGTTACATTACATTCACTAGTAGCAGTGAGAAAAACATCACGGGGTGGTGCGCATTGTATGGGTGTTGTGTTACATTACATTCACTAGTAGCAGTGAGAAAAACATCACGGGGTGGTGGGCATTGTATGGGTGTGTGTTACATTACATTCACTAGTAGCAGTGAGAAAAACATCACGGGGTGGTGCGCATTGTATGGGTGTGTGATACATTAGATTCACTAGTAGCAGTGAGAAAAACATCACCGGGTGGTGCGCATTGTATGGGTGTGTGTTACATTAGATTCACTAGTAGCAGTGAGAAAAACATCACGGGGTGGTGCGCATTGTATGGGTGTGTGTTACATTAGATTCACTAGTAGCAGTGAGAAAAACATCACGGGGTGGTGCGCATTGTATGGGTGTGTGCTACATTAGATTCACTAGTAGGAGTGAGAAAAACATCACGGGGAGTTGCGCATTGTATGGGTGTGTTACATTAGATTCACTAGTAGGAGTGAGAAAAACATCACGGGGTGGTGCGCATTGTATGGGTGTGTGTTACATTACATTCACTAGTAGCAGTGAGAAAAACATCACGGGGTGGTGCGCATTGTTTGGGTGTGTGTTACATTAGATTCACTAGTAGCAGTGAGAAAAACATCACGGGGTGGTGCGCATTGTTTGGGTGTGTGTTACATTAGATTCACTAGTAGCAGTGAGAAAAGCATCACGGGGTGGTGCGCATTGTTTGGGTGTGTGTTACATTACATTCACTAGTAGCAGTGAGAAAAGCAACACGGGGTGGTGCGCATTGTATGGGTGTGTGTTACATTAGATTCACTAGTAGCAGTGAGAAAAACATCACGGGGTGGTGCGCATTGTATGGGTGTGTGTTACATTACATTCACTAGTAGGAGTGAGAAAAACATCACGGGGTGGAGCGCATTGTATGGGTGTGTGTTACATTACATTCACTAGTAGGAGTGAGAAAAACATCACGGGGTGGTGCGCATTGTATGGGTGTGTGTTACATTACATTCACTAGTAGGAGTGAGAAAAACATCACGGGGTGGTGCGCATTGTATGGGTGTGTGTTACATTAGATTCACTAGTAGGAGTGAGAAAAACATCACGGGGTCGTGCGCATTGTATGGGTGTGTGTTACATTAGATTCACTAGTAGGAGTGAGAAAAACATCACGGGGTCGTGCCCATTGTATGGGTGTGTGTTACATTACATTCACTAGTAGCAGTGAGAAAAACATCACGGGGTGGTGCGCATTGTTTGGGTGTGTGTTACATTAGATTCACTAGTAGCAGTGAGAAAAACATCACGGGGTGGTGCGCATTGTATGGGTGTGTGTTACATTAGATTCACTAGTAGCAGTGAGAAAAACATCACGGGGTGGTGCGCATTGTATGGGTGTGTTTTACATTAGATTCAATAGTAGCAGTGAGAAAAACATCACGGGGTGGAGCGCATTGTATGGGTGTGTGTTACATTACATTCACTAGTAGCAGTGAGAAAAACATCACGGGGTGGAGCGCATTGTATGGGTGTGTGTTACATTACATTCACTAGTAGGAGTGAGAAAAACATCACGGGGTGGTGCGCATTGTATGGGTGTGTGTTACATTACATTCACTAGTAGGAGTGAGAAAAACATCACGGGGTGGTGCGCATTGTATGGGTGTGTGTTACATTAGATTCACTAGTAGGAGTGAGAAAAACATCACGGGGTGGTACGCATTGTATGGGTGTGTGTTACATTAGATTCACTAGTAGGAGTGAGAAAAACATCACGGGGTGGTGCGCATTGTATGGGTGTGTGTTACATTACATTCACTAGTAGCAGTGAGAAAAACATCACGGGGTGGTGCGCATTGTATGGGTGTGTGTTACATTAGATTCACTAGTAGGAGTGAGAAAAACATCACGGGGTGGTGCGCATTGTATGGGTGTGTGTTACATTAGATTCACTAGTAGGAGTGAGAAAAACATCACGGGGTGGTGCGCATTGTATGGGTGTGTGTTACATTACATTCACTAGTAGCAGTGAGAAAAACATCACGGGGTGGTGCGCATTGTTTGGGTGTGTGTTACATTAGATTCACTAGTAGCAGTGAGAAAAACATCACGGGGTGGTGCGCATTGTATGGGTGTGTGTTACATTAGATTCACTAGTAGCAGTGAGAAAAACATCACGGGGTGGTGCGCATTGTATGGGTGTGTGTTACATTAGATTCACTAGTAGCAGTGAGAAAAACATCACGGGGTGGTGCGCATTGTAAGGGTGTGTGATACATTAGATTCACTAGTAGCAGTGAGAAAAACATCACGGGGAGTTGCGCATTGTATGGGTGTGTGTTACATTAGATTCACTAGTAGGAGTGAGAAAAACATCACGGGGTGGTGCGCATTGTATGGGTGTGTGTCACATTAGATTCACTAGTAGGAGTGAGAAAAACATCACGGGGTGGTGCGCATTGTATGGGTGTGTGTCACATTACATTCACTAGTAGGAGTGAGAAAAACATCACGGGGTGGTGCGCATTGTATGGGTGTGTGTTACATTACATTCACTAGTAGGAGTGAGAAATACATCACGGGGTGGTGCGCCTTGTATGTGTGTGTGTCTCATTAGATTCCTTAGTAGAGGTGAGAAAAACATCACGGGGTGGTGCGCATTGTATGGGTGTGTGTCACATTATATTCACTAGTAGCAGTGAGAAAAACATCACGGGGTGGTGTGCATTTTATGGGTGTGTGTCACATTAGATTCACTAGTAGCAGTGAGAAAAACATCACGGGGTGGTGCCCATTGTATGGGTGTGTGTCACATTAGATTCACTAGTAGCAGTGAGAAAAACATCACGGGGTGGTGCGCATTGTATGGGTGTGTGTTACATTACATTCATCAGTAGCAGTGAGAAAAACATCACGGGGTGGTGCGCATTTTATGGGTGTGTGTTACATTATATACACTAGTAGCAGTGAGAAAAACATCACGGGGTGGTGCGCATTGTATGGGTGTGTGTTACATTACATTCACTAGTAGCAGTGAGAAAAGCATCACGGGGTGGTGCGCATTGTATGGGTGTGTGTTACATTAGATTCACTAGTAGCAGTGAGAAAAACATCACGGGGTGGTGCGCATTGTATGGGTGTGTGTTACATTAGATTCACTAGTAGGAGTGAGAAAAACATCACGGGGTGGAGCGCATTGTATGGGTGTGTGTTACATTACATTCACTAGTAGGAGTGAGAAAAACATCACGGGGTGGTGCGCATTGTATGGGTGTGTGTTACATTACATTCACTAGTAGGAGTGAGAAAAACATCACGGGGTGGTGCGCATTGTATGGGTGTGTGTTACATTAGATTCACTAGTAGGAGTGAGAAAAACATCACGGGGTGGAGCGCATTGTATGGGTGTGTGTTACATTACATTCACTAGTAGGAGTGAGAAAAACATCACGGGGTGGTGCGCATTGTATGGGTGTGTGTTACATTAGATTCACTAGTAGGAGTGAGAAAAACATCACGGGGTGGTGTGCATTTTATGGGTGTGTGTCACATTAGATTCACTAGTAGCAGTGAGAAAAACATCACGGGGTGGTGCGCATTGTATGGGTGTGTGTTACATTACATTCACTAGTAGGAGTGAGAAAAACATCACGGGGTGGAGCGCATTGTATGGGTGTGTGTTACATTACATTCACTAGTAGGAGTGAGAAAAACATCACGGGGTGGTGCGCATTGTATGGGTGTGTGTTACATTACATTCACTAGTAGGAGTGAGAAAAACATCACGGGGTGGTGCGCATTGTATGGGTGTGTGTTACATTAGATTCACTAGTAGGAGTGAGAAAAACATCACGGGGTGGTGCGCATTGTATGGGTGTGTGTTACATTAGATTCACTAGTAGGAGTGAGAAAAACATCACGGGGTGGTGCGCATTGTATGGGTGTGTGTTACATTACATTCACAAGTAGCAGTGAGAAAAACATCACGGGGTGGTGCGCATTGTATGGGTGTGTGTTACATTAGATTCACTAGTAGGAGTGAGAAAAACATCACGGGGTGGTGCGCATTGTATGGGTGTGTGTTACATTAGATTCACTAGTAGGAGTGAGAAAAACATCACGGGGTGGTGCGCATTGTATGGGTGTGTGTTACATTACATTCACTAGTAGCAGTGAGAAAAACATCACGGGGTGGTGCGCATTGTATGGGTGTGTGTTACATTAGATTCACTAGTAGCAGTGAGAAAAACATCACGGGGTGGTGCGCATTGTATGTGTGTGTGGTACATTACATTCACTAGTAGGAGTGAGAAAAACATCACGGGGTGGTGCGCATTGTATGGGTGTGTGTTACATTACATTCACGAGAAGGAGTGAGAAAAACATCACGGGGTGGTGCGCATTGTATGGGTGTGTGTTACATTACATTCACTAGTAGGAGTGAGAAAAACATCACGGGGTGGTGCGCATTGTATGGGTGTGTGTTACATTACATTCACTAGTAAGAGTGAGAAATACATCACGGGGTGGTGCGCCTTGTATGTGTGTGTGTCTCATTAGATTCCTTAGTAGAGGTGAGAAAAACATCACGGGGTGGTGCGCATTTTATGGGTGTGTGTCACATTAGATTCACTAGTAGCAGTGAGAAAAACATCACGGGGTGGTGCCCATTGTATGGGTGTGTGTCACATTAGATTCACTAGTAGCAGTGAGAAAAACATCACGGGGTGGTGCGCATTGTATGGGTGTGTGTTACATTACATTCACTAGTAGCAGTGAGAAAATCATCACGGGGTGGTGCGCATTTTATGGGTGTGTGTTACATTACATTCACTAGTAGCAGTGAGAAAAGCATCACGGGGTGGTGCGCATTGTATCGGTGTGTGTTACATTACATTCACTAGTAGCAGTGAGAAAAGCAACACGGGGTGGTGCGCATTGTATGGGTGTGTGTTACATTAGATTCACTAGTAGCAGTGAGAAAAACATCACGGGGTGGTGCGCATTGTATGGGTGTGTGTTACATTACATTCACTAGTAGGAGTGAGAAAAACATCACGGGGTGGAGCGCATTGTATGGGTGTGTGTTACATTACATTCACTAGTAGGAGTGAGAAAAACATCACGGGGTGGTGCGCATTGTATGGGTGTGTGTTACATTACATTCACTAGTAGGAGTGAGAAAAACATCACGGGGTGGTGCGCATTGTATGGGTGTGTGTTACATTAGATTCACTAGTAGGAGTGAGAAAAACATCACGGGGTCGTGCGCATTGTATGGGTGTGTGTTACATTAGATTCACTAGTAGGAGTGAGAAAAACATCACGGGGTCGTGCGCATTGTATGGGTGTGTGTTACATTACATTCACTAGTAGCAGTGAGAAAAACATCACGGGGTGGTGCGCATTGTTTGGGTGTGTGTTACATTAGATTCACTAGTAGCAGTGAGAAAAACATCACGGGGTGGTGCGCATTGTATGGGTGTGTGTTACATTAGATTCACTAGTAGCAGTGAGAAAAACATCACGGGGTGGTGCGCATTGTATGGGTGTGTGTTACATTAGATTCAATACTAGCAGTGAGAAAAACATCACGGGGTGGTGCGCATTGTATGGGTGTGTGTTACATTACATTCACTAGTAGCACTGAGAAAAGCATCACGGGGTGGTGCGCATTGTATGGGTGTGTGTTACATTAGATTCACTAGTAGCAGTGAGAAAAACATCACGGGGTGGTGCGCATTGTATGGGTGTGTGTTACTTTACATTCACTAGTAGGAGTGAGAAAAACATCACGGGGTGGAGCGCATTGTATGGGTGTGTGTTACATTACATTCACTAGTAGGAGTGAGAAAAACATCACGGGGTGGTGCGCATTGTATGGGTGTGTGTTACATTACATTCACTAGTAGGAGTGAGAAAAACATCACGGGGTGGTGCGCATTGTATGGGTGTGTGTTACATTAGATTCACTAGTGGGAGTGAGAAAAACATCACGGGGTGGTGCGCATTGTATGGGTGTGTGTTACATTAGATTCACTAGTAGGAGTGAGAAAAACATCACGGGGTGGTGCGCATTGTATGGGTGTGTGTTACATTACATTCACTAGTAGCAGTGAGAAAAACATCACGGGGTGGTGCGCATTGTATGGGTGTGTGTTACATTAGATTCACTAGTAGGAGTGAGAAAAACATCACGGGGTGGTGCGCATTGTATGGGTGTGTGTTACATTAGATTCACTAGTAGGAGTGAGAAAAACATCACGGGGTGGTGCGCATTGTATGGGTGTGTGTTACATTACATTCACTAGTAGCAGTGAGAAAAACATCACGGGGTGGTGCGCATTGTATGGGTGTGTGTTACATTAGATTCACTAGTAGCAGTGAGAAAAACATCACGGGGTGGTGCGCATTGTATGTGTGTGTGTTACATTACATTCACTAGTAGGAGTGAGAAAAACATCACGGGGTGGTGCGCCTTGTATGGGTGTGTGTTACATTAGATTCACTAGTAGGAGTGAGAAAAACATCACGGGGTGGTGCGCATTGTATGGGTGTGTGTCACATTAGATTCACTAGTAGGAGGGAGAAAAACATCACGGGGTGGTGCGCATTGTATGGGTGTGTGTCACATTAGATTCACTAGTAGCAGTGAGAAAAACATCACGGGGTGGTGCGCATTGTATGGGTGTGTGTTACATTACATTCACTAGTAGCAGTGAGAAAAACATCACGGGGTGGTGCGCATTGTATGGGTGTGTGTTACATTAGATTCACTAGTAGCAGTGAGAAAAACATCACGGGGTGGTGCGCCTTGTATGGGTGTGTGTTACATTACATTCACCAGTAGGAGTGAGAAAAACATCACGGGGTGGTGCGCCTTGTATGGGTGTGTGTTACATTACATTCACTAGTAGGAGTGAGAAAAACATCACGGGGTGGTGCGCCTTGTATGGGTGTGTGTTACATTAGATTCACTAGTAGGAGTGAGAAAAACATCACGGGGTGGTGCGCCTTGTATGGGTGTGTGTTACATTAGATTCACTAGCAGGAGTGAGAAAAACATCACGGGGTGGTGCGCACTGTATGGGTTTGTGTTACATTAGATTCACTAGTAGGAGTGAGAAAAACATCACGGGGTGGTGCGCACTGTATGGGTGTGTGTTACATTAGATTCACTAGTAGGAGTGAGAAAAACATCACGGGGTGGTGCGCATGGTATGGGTGTGTGTTACATTAGATTCACTAGTAGCAGTGAGAAAAACATCACGGGGTGGTGCGCATTGTATGGGTGTGTGTTACATTAGATTCACTGGTAGCAGTGAGAAAAACATCACGGGGTGGTGCGCATTGTTTGGGTGTGTGTTACATTAGATTCACTAGTAGCAGTGAGAAAAACATCACGGGGTGGTGCGCATTGTATGGGTGTGTGTTACATTAGATTCACTAGTAGCAGTGAGAAAAACATCACGGGGTGGTGCGCATTGTATGGGTGTGTGTTACATTAGATTCAATAGTAGGAGTGAGAAAAACATCACGGGGTGGTGCGCATTGTATGGGTGTGTGTAACATTAGATTCACTAGTAGCAGTGAGAAAAACATCACGGGGTGGTGCGCATTGTATGGGTGTGTGTTACATTAGATTCACTAGTAGCAGTGAGAAAAATATCACGTGGTCGTGCGCATTGTATGGGTGTGTGTTACATTAGATTCACTAGTAGCAGTGAGAAAAACATCACGGGGTGGTGCGCATTGTATGGGTTTGTGTTACATTAGATTCACTAGTAGCAGTGAGAAAAACATCACGGGGTGGTGCGCATTGTATGGGTGTGTGTTATATTACATTCACTAGTAGCAGTGAGAAAAACATCACGGGGTGGTGCGCATTGTATGGGTGTGTGTTACATTACATTCACTAGTAGCAGTGAGAAAAACATCACGGGGTGGTGCGCATTGTATGGGTGTGTGTTACATTACATTCACTAGTAGCAGTGAGAAAAACATCACGGGGTGGTGCGCATTGTATGGGTGTGTGATACATTAGATTCACTAGTAGCAGTGAGAAAAACATCACCGGGTGGTGCGCATTGTATGGGTGTGTGTTACATTAGATTCACTAGTAGCAGTGAGAAAAACATCACGGGGTGGTGCGCATTGTATGGGTGTGTGTTACATTAGATTCACTAGTAGCAGTGAGAAAAACATCACGGGGTGGTGCGCATTGTATGGGTGTGTGCTACATTAGATTCACGAGTAGGAGTGAGAAAAACATCACGGGGAGTTGCGCATTGTATGGGTGTGTGCTACATTAGATTCACTAGTAGGAGTGAGAAAAACATCACGGGGAGTTGCGCATTGTATGGGTGTGTGTTACATTAGATTCACTAGTAGGAGTGAGAAAAACATCACGGGGTGGTGCGCATTGTATGGGTGTGTGTCACATTAGATTCACTAGTAGGAGTGAGAAAAACATCACGGGGTGGTGCGCATTGTATGGGTGTGTGTTACATTACATTCACTAGTAGGAGTGAGAAAAACATCACGGGGTGGTGCGCATTGTATGGGTGTGTGTTACATTACATTCACTAATAGGAGTAAGAAATACATCACGGGGTGGTGCGCCTTGTATGTGTGTGTGTCTCATTAGATTCCTTAGTAGAGGTGAGAAAAACATCACGGGGTGGTGCGCATTGTATGGGTGTGTGTCACATTAGATTCACTAGTAGCAGTGAGAAAAACATCACGGGGTGGTGCGCATTTTATGGGTGTGTGTCACATTAGATTCACTAGTAGCAGTGAGAAAAACATCACGGGGTGGTGCCCATTGTATGGGTGTGTGTCACATTAGATTCACTAGTAGCAGTGAGAAAAACATCACGGGGTGGTGCGCATTGTATGGGTGTGTGTTACATTACATTCACTAGTAGCAGTGAGAAAAACATCACGGGGTGGTGCGCATTGTATGGGTGTGTGTTACATTATATTCACTAGTAGCAGTGAGAAAAACATCACGGGGTGGTGCGCATTGTATGGGTGTGTGTTACATTACATTCACTAGTAGCAGTGAGAAAAGCATCACGGGGTGGTGCGCATTGTATGGGTGTGTGTTACATTAGATTCACTAGTAGGAGTGAGAAAAACATCACGGGGTGGTGCGCATTGTATGGGTGTGTGTCACATTAGATTCACTAGTAGGAGGGAGAAAAACATCACGGGGTGGTGCGCATTGTATGGGTGTGTGTCACATTAGATTCACTAGTAGCAGTGAGAAAAACATCACGGGGTGGTGCGCATTGTATGGGTGTGTGTCACATTAGATTCACTAGTAGCAGTGAGAAAAACATCACGGGGTGGTGCGCATTGTATGGGTGTGTGTTACATTACATTCACTAGTAGCAGTGAGAAAAACATCACGGGGTGGTGCGCATTGTATGGGTGTGTGTTACATTAGATTCACTAGTAGGAGTGAGAAAAACATCACGGGGTGGTGCGCCTTGTATGGGTGTGTGTTACATTAGATTCACTAGCAGGAGTGAGAAAAACATCACGGGGTGGTGCGCACTGTATGGGTTTGTGTTACATTAGATTCACTAGTAGGAGTGAGAAAAACATCACGGGGTGGTGCGCACTGTATGGGTGTGTGTTACATTAGATTCACTAGTAGGAGTGAGAAAAACATCACGGGGTGGTGCGCATGGTATGGGTGTGTGTTACATTAGATTCACTAGTAGCAGTGAGAAAAACATCACGGGGTGGTGCGCATTGTATGGGTGTGTGTTACATTAGATTCACTGGTAGCAGTGAGAAAAACATCACGGGGTGGTGCGCATTGTTTGGGTGTGTGTTACATTAGATTCACTAGTAGCAGTGAGAAAAACATCACGGGGTGGTGCGCATTGTATGGGTGTGTGTTACATTAGATTCACTAGTAGCAGTGAGAAAAACATCACGGGGTGGTGCGCATTGTATGGGTGTGTGTTACATTAGATTCAATAGTAGGAGTGAGAAAAACATCACGGGGTGGTGCGCATTGTATGGGTGTGTGTAACATTAGATTCACTAGTAGCAGTGAGAAAAACATCACGGGGTGGTGCGCATTGTATGGGTGTGTGTTACATTAGATTCACTAGTAGCAGTGAGAAAAATATCACGGGGTCGTGCGCATTGTATGGGTGTGTGTTACATTAGATTCACTAGTAGCAGTGAGAAAAACATCACGGGGTGGTGCGCATTGTATGGGTTTGTGTTACATTAGATTCACTAGTAGCAGTGAGAAAAACATCACGGGGTGGTGCGCATTGTATGGGTGTGTGTTACATTACATTCACTAGTAGGAGTGAGAAAAACATCACGGGGTGGTGCGCATTGTATGGGTGTGTGTTACATTACATTCACTAGTAGGAGTGAGAAAAACATCACGGGGTGGTGCGCCTTGTATGTGTGTGTGTCTCATTAGATTCCTTAGTAGAGGTGAGAAAAACATCACGGGGTGGTGCGCATTGTATGGGTGTGTGTCACATTATAATCACTAGTAGCAGTGAGAAAAACATCACGGGGTGGTGCGCATTTTATGGGTGTGTGTCACATTAGATTCACTAGTAGCAGTGAGAAAAACATCACGGGGTGGTGCCCATTGTATGGGTGTGTGTTACATTAGATTCACTAGTAGCAGTGAGAAAAACATCACGGGGTGGTGCGCATTGTATGGGTGTGTGTTACATTACATTCACTAGTAGCAGTGAGAAAAACATCACGGGGTGGTGCGCATTTTATGGGTGTGTGTTACATTACATTCACTAGTAGCAGTGAGAAAAGCATCACGGGGTGGTGCGCATTGTATGGGTGTGTGTTACATTACATTCACTAGTAGCAGTGAGAAAAGCAACATGGGGTGGTGCGCATTGTATGGGTGTGTGTTACATTAGATTCACTAGTAGCAGTGAGAAATACATCACGGGGTGGTGCGCATTGTATGGGTGTGTGTTACATTACATTCACTAGTAGGAGTGAGAAAAACATCACGGGGTGGAGCGCATTGTATGGGTGTGTGTTACATTACATTCACTAGTAGGAGTGAGAAAAACATCACGGGGTGGTGCGCATTGTATGGGTGTGTGTTACATTACATTCACTAGTAGGAGTGAGAAAAACATCACGGGGTGGTGCGCATTGTATGGGTGTGTGTTACATTAGATTCACTAGTAGGAGTGAGAAAAACATCACGGGGTCGTGCGCATTGTATGGGTGTGTGTTACATTACATTCACTAGTAGCAGTGAGAAAAACATCACGGGGTCGTGCGCATTGTATGGGTGTGTGTTACATTACATTCACTAGTAGCAGTGAGAAAAACATCACGGGGTGGTGCGCATTGTTTGGGTGTGTGTTACATTAGATTCACTAGTAGCAGTGAGAAAAACATCACGGGGTGGTGCGCATTGTTTGGGTGTGTGTTACATTAGATTCACTAGTAGCAGTGAGAAAAACATCACGGGGTGGTGCGCATTGTATGGGTGTGTGTTACATTACATTCACTAGTAGCAGTGAGAAAAACATCACGGGGTGGTGCGCATTGTATGGGTGTGTGTTACATTACATTCACTAGTAGCAGTGAGAAAAACATCACGGGGTGGTGCGCATTGTATGGGTGTGTGATACATTAGATTCACTAGTAGCAGTGAGAAAAACATCACCGGGTGGTGCGCATTGTATGGGTGTGTGTTACATTAGATTCACTAGTAGCAGTGAGAAAAACATCACGGGGTGGTGCGCATTGTATGGGTGTGTGTTACATTAGATTCACTAGTAGCAGTGAAAAAAACATCACGGGGTGGTGCGCATTGTATGGGTGTGTGCTACATTAGATTCACTAGTAGGAGTGAGAAAAACATCACGGGGAGTTGCGCATTGTATGGGTGTGTGTTACATTAGATTCACTAGTAGGAGTGAGAAAAACATCACGGGGTGGTGCGCATTGTATGGGTGTGTGTCACATTAGATTCACTAGTAGGAGTGAGAAAAACATCACGGGGTGGTGCGCATTGTATGGGTGTGTGTTACATTACATTCACTAGTAGGAGTGAGAAAAACATCACGGGGTGGTGCGCATTGTATGGGTGTGTGTTACATTACATTCACTAGTAGCAGTGAGAAAAACATCACGGGGTGGTGCGCATTGTATGTGTGTGTGGTACATTACATTCACTAGTAGGAGTGAGAAAAACATCACGGGGTGGTGCGCATTGTATGGGTGTGTGTTACATTACATTCACTAGAAGGAGTGAGAAAAACATCACGGGGTGGTGCGCATTGTATGGGTGTGTGTTACATTACATTCACTAGTAGGAGTGAGAAAAACATCACGGGGTGGTGCGCCTTGTATGTGTGTGTGTCTCATTAGATTCCTTAGTAGAGGTGAGAAAAACATCACGGGGTGGTGCGCATTGTATGGGTGTGTGTCACATTATAATCACTAGTAGCAGTGAGAAAAACATCACGGGGTGGTGCGCATTTTATGGGTGTGTGTCACATTAGATTCACTAGTAGCAGTGAGAAAAACATCACGGGGTGGTGCCCATTGTATGGGTGTGTGTTACATTAGATTCACTAGTAGCAGTGAGAAAAACATCACGGGGTGGTGCGCATTGTATGGGTGTGTGTTACATTACATTCACTAGTAGCAGTGAGAAAAACATCACGGGGTGGTGCGCATTTTATGGGTGTGTGTTACATTACATTCACTAGTAGCAGTGAGAAAAGCATCACGGGGTGGTGCGCATTGTATGGGTGTGTGTTACATTACATTCACTAGTAGCAGTGAGAAAAACATCACGGGGTGGTGCGCATGGTATGGGTGTGTGTTACATTAGATTCACTAGTAGCAGTGAGAAATACATCACGGGGTGGTGCGCATTGTATGGGTGTGTGTCACATTAGATTCACTAGTAGCAGTGAGAAAAACATCACGGGGTGGTGCGCATTTTATGGGTGTGTGTCACATTAGATTCACTAGTAGCAGTGAGAAAAACATCACGGGGTGGTGCCCATTGTATGGGTGTGTGTCACATTAGATTCACTAGTAGCAGTGAGAAAAACATCACGGGGTGGTGCGCATTGTATGGGTGTGTGTTACATTACATTCACTAGTAGCAGTGAGAAAAACATCACGGGGTGGTGCGCATTGTATGGGTGTGTGTTACATTATATTCACTAGTAGCAGTGAGAAAAACATCACGGGGTGGTGCGCATTGTATGGGTGTGTGTTACATTACATTCACTAGTAGCAGTGAGAAAAGCATCACGGGGTGGTGCGCATTGTATGGGTGTGTGTTACATTAGATTCACTAGTAGGAGTGAGAAAAACATCACGGGGTGGTGCGCATTGTATGGGTGTGTGTCACATTAGATTCACTAGTAGGAGGGAGAAAAACATCACGGGGTGGTGCGCATTGTATGGGTGTGTGTCACATTAGATTCACTAGTAGCAGTGAGAAAAACATCACGGGGTGGTGCGCATTGTATGGGTGTGTGTCACATTAGATTCACTAGTAGCAGTGAGAAAAACATCACGGGGTGGTGCGCATTGTATGGGTGTGTGTTACATTACATTCACTAGTAGCAGTGAGAAAAACATCACGGGGTGGTGCGCATTGTATGGGTGTGTGTTACATTAGATTCACTAGTAGGAGTGAGAAAAACATCACGGGGTGGTGCGCCTTGTATGGGTGTGTGTTACATTAGATTCACTAGCAGGAGTGAGAAAAACATCACGGGGTGGTGCGCACTGTATGGGTTTGTGTTACATTAGATTCACTAGTAGGAGTGAGAAAAACATCACGGGGTGGTGCGCACTGTATGGGTGTGTGTTACATTAGATTCACTAGTAGGAGTGAGAAAAACATCACGGGGTGGTGCGCATGGTATGGGTGTGTGTTACATTAGATTCACTAGTAGCAGTGAGAAAAACATCACGGGGTGGTGCGCATTGTATGGGTGTGTGTTACATTAGATTCACTGGTAGCAGTGAGAAAAACATCACGGGGTGGTGCGCATTGTTTGGGTGTGTGTTACATTAGATTCACTAGTAGCAGTGAGAAAAACATCACGGGGTGGTGCGCATTGTATGGGTGTGTGTTACATTAGATTCACTAGTAGCAGTGAGAAAAACATCACGGGGTGGTGCGCATTGTATGGGTGTGTGTTACATTAGATTCAATAGTAGGAGTGAGAAAAACATCACGGGGTGGTGCGCATTGTATGGGTGTGTGTAACATTAGATTCACTAGTAGCAGTGAGAAAAACATCACGGGGTGGTGCGCATTGTATGGGTGTGTGTTACATTAGATTCACTAGTAGCAGTGAGAAAAATATCACGGGGTCGTGCGCATTGTATGGGTGTGTGTTACATTAGATTCACTAGTAGCAGTGAGAAAAACATCACGGGGTGGTGCGCATTGTATGGGTTTGTGTTACATTAGATTCACTAGTAGCAGTGAGAAAAACATCACGGGGTGGTGCGCATTGTATGGGTGTGTGTTACATTACATTCACTAGTAGGAGTGAGAAAAACATCACGGGGTGGTGCGCATTGTATGGGTGTGTGTTACATTACATTCACTAGTAGGAGTGAGAAAAACATCACGGGGTGGTGCGCCTTGTATGTGTGTGTGTCTCATTAGATTCCTTAGTAGAGGTGAGAAAAACATCACGGGGTGGTGCGCATTGTATGGGTGTGTGTCACATTATAATCACTAGTAGCAGTGAGAAAAACATCACGGGGTGGTGCGCATTTTATGGGTGTGTGTCACATTAGATTCACTAGTAGCAGTGAGAAAAACATCACGGGGTGGTGCGCATTGTATGGGTGTGTGTTACATTAGATTCACTAGTAGCAGTGAGAAAAACATCACGGGGTGGTGCGCATTGTATGGGTGTGTGTTACATTACATTCACTAGTAGCAGTGAGAAAAACATCACGGGGTGGTGCGCATTTTATGGGTGTGTGTTACATTACATTCACTAGTAGCAGTGAGAAAAGCATCACGGGGTGGTGCGCATTGTATGGGTGTGTGTTACATTACATTCACTAGTAGCAGTGAGAAAAGCAACACGGGGTGGTGCGCATTGTATGGGTGTGTGTTACATTAGATTCACTAGTAGCAGTGAGAAATACATCACGGGGTGGTGCGCATTGTATGGGTGTGTGTTACATTACATTCACTAGTAGGAGTGAGAAAAACATCACGGGGTGGAGCGCATTGTATGGGTGTGTGTTACATTACATTCACTAGTAGGAGTGAGAAAAACATCACGGGGTGGTGCGCATTGTATGGGTGTGTGTTACATTACATTCACTAGTAGGAGTGAGAAAAACATCACGGGGTGGTGCGCATTGTATGGGTGTGTGTTACATTAGATTCACTAGTAGGAGTGAGAAAAACATCACGGGGTCGTGCGCATTGTATGGGTGTGTGTTACATTACATTCACTAGTAGCAGTGAGAAAAACATCACGGGGTCGTGCGCATTGTATGGGTGTGTGTTACATTACATTCACTAGTAGCAGTGAGAAAAACATCACGGGGTGGTGCGCATTGTTTGGGTGTGTGTTACATTAGATTCACTAGTAGCAGTGAGAAAAACATCACGGGGTGGTGCGCATTGTTTGGGTGTGTGTTACATTAGATTCACTAGTAGCAGTGAGAAAAACATCACGGGGTGGTGCGCATTGTATGGGTGTGTGTTACATTACATTCACTAGTAGCAGTGAGAAAAACATCACGGGGTGGTGCGCATTGTATGGGTGTGTGTTACATTACATTCACTAGTAGCAGTGAGAAAAACATCACGGGGTGGTGCGCATTGTATGGGTGTGTGATACATTAGATTCACTAGTAGCAGTGAGAAAAACATCACCGGGTGGTGCGCATTGTATGGGTGTGTGTTACATTAGATTCACTAGTAGCAGTGAGAAAAACATCACGGGGTGGTGCGCATTGTATGGGTGTGTGTTACATTAGATTCACTAGTAGCAGTGAAAAAAACATCACGGGGTGGTGCGCATTGTATGGGTGTGTGCTACATTAGATTCACTAGTAGGAGTGAGAAAAACATCACGGGGAGTTGCGCATTGTATGGGTGTGTGTTACATTAGATTCACTAGTAGGAGTGAGAAAAACATCACGGGGTGGTGCGCATTGTATGGGTGTGTGTCACATTAGATTCACTAGTAGGAGTGAGAAAAACATCACGGGGTGGTGCGCATTGTATGGGTGTGTGTTACATTACATTCACTAGTAGGAGTGAGAAAAACATCACGGGGTGGTGCGCATTGTATGGGTGTGTGTTACATTACATTCACTAGTAGCAGTGAGAAAAACATCACGGGGTGGTGCGCATTGTATGTGTGTGTGGTACATTACATTCACTAGTAGGAGTGAGAAAAACATCACGGGGTGGTGCGCATTGTATGGGTGTGTGTTACATTACATTCACTAGAAGGAGTGAGAAAAACATCACGGGGTGGTGCGCATTGTATGGGTGTGTGTTACATTACATTCACTAGTAGGAGTGAGAAAAACATCACGGGGTGGTGCGCCTTGTATGTGTGTGTGTCTCATTAGATTCCTTAGTAGAGGTGAGAAAAACATCACGGGGTGGTGCGCATTGTATGGGTGTGTGTCACATTATAATCACTAGTAGCAGTGAGAAAAACATCACGGGGTGGTGCGCATTTTATGGGTGTGTGTCACATTAGATTCACTAGTAGCAGTGAGAAAAACATCACGGGGTGGTGCCCATTGTATGGGTGTGTGTTACATTAGATTCACTAGTAGCAGTGAGAAAAACATCACGGGGTGGTGCGCATTGTATGGGTGTGTGTTACATTACATTCACTAGTAGCAGTGAGAAAAACATCACGGGGTGGTGCGCATTTTATGGGTGTGTGTTACATTACATTCACTAGTAGCAGTGAGAAAAGCATCACGGGGTGGTGCGCATTGTATGGGTGTGTGTTACATTACATTCACTAGTAGCAGTGAGAAAAACATCACGGGGTGGTGCGCATTGTATGGGTGTGTGTTACATTAGATTCACTAGTAGCAGTGAGAAATACATCACGGGGTGGTGCGCATTGTATGGGTGTGTGTTACATTACATTCACTAGTAGCAGTGAGAAAAACATCACGGGGTGGTGCGCATTGTATGGGTGTGTGATACATTAGATTCACTAGTAGCAGTGAGAAAAACATCACCGGGTGGTTCGCATTGTATGGGTGTGTGTTACATTAGATTCACTAGTAGCAGTGAGAAAAACATCACGGGGTGGTGCGCATTGTATGGGTGTGTGTTACATTAGATTCACTAGTAGCAGTGAGAAAAACATCACGGGGTGGTGCGCATTGTATGGGTGTGTGCTACATTAGATTCACGAGTAGGAGTGAGAAAAACATCACGGGGAGTTGCGCATTGTATGGGTGTGTGCTACATTAGATTCACTAGTAGGAGTGAGAAAAACATCACGGGGAGTTGCGCATTGTATTGGTGTGTGTTACATTAGATTCACTAGTAGGAGTGAGAAAAACATCACGGGGTGGTGCGCATTGTATGGGTGTGTGTCACATTAGATTCACTAGTAGGAGTGAGAAAAACATCACGGGGTGGTGCGCATTGTATGGGTGTGTGTTACATTACATTCACTAGTAGGAGTGAGAAAAACATCACGGGGTGGTGCGCATTGTATGGGTGTGTGTTACATTACATTCACTAGTAGGAGTGAGAAATACATCACGGGGTGGTGCGCCTTGTATGTGTGTGTGTCTCATTAGATTCCTTAGTAGAGGTGAGAAAAACATCACGGGGTGGTGCGCATTGTATGGGTGTGTGTCACATTAGATTCACTAGTAGCAGTGAGAAAAACATCACGGGGTGGTGCGCATTTTATGGGTGTGTGTCACATTAGATTCACTAGTAGCAGTGAGAAAAACATCACGGGGTGGTGCCCATTGTATGGGTGTGTGTCACATTAGATTCACTAGTAGCAGTGAGAAAAACATCACGGGGTGGTGCGCATTGTATGGGTGTGTGTTACATTACATTCACTAGTAGCAGTGAGAAAAACATCACGGGGTGGTGCGCATTTTATGGGTGTGTGTTACATTATATTCACTAGTAGCAGTGAGAAAAACATCACGGGGTGGTGCACATTGTATGGGTGTGTGATACATTAGATTCACTAGTAGCAGTGAGAAAAACATCACCGGGTGGTGCGCATTGTATGGGTGTGTGTTACATTAGATTCACTAGTAGCAGTGAGAAAAACATCACGGGGTGGTGCGCATTGTATGGGTGTGTGTTACATTAGATTCACTAGTAGCAGTGAGAAAAACATCACGGGGTGGTGCGCATTGTATGGGTGTGTGCTACATTAGATTCACTAGTAGGAGTGAGAAAAACATCACGGGGAGTTGCGCATTGTATGGGTGTGTGTTACATTAGATTCACTAGTAGGAGTGAGAAAAACATCACGGGGTGGTGCGCATTGTATGGGTGTGTGTCACATTAGATTCACTAGTAGGAGTGAGAAAAACATCACGGGGTGGTGCGCATTGTATGGGTGTGTGTTACATTACATTCACTAGTAGGAGTGAGAAAAACATCACGGGGTGGTGCGCATTGTATGGGTGTGTGTTACATTACATTCACTAGTAGGAGTGAGAAATACATCACGGGGTGGTGCGCATTGTATGGGTGTGTGTTACATTAGATTCAATAGTAGGAGTGAGAAAAACATCACGGGGTGGTGCGCATTGTATGGGTGTGTGTTACATTAGATTCACTAGTAGCAGTGAGAAAAACATCACGGGGTGGTGCGCATTGTATGGGTGTGTGTTACATTAGATTCACTAGTAGCAGTGAGAAAAATATCACGGGGTGGTGCGCATTGTATGGGTGTGTGTTACATTAGATTCACTAGTAGCAGTGAGAAAAACATCACGGGGTGGTGCGCATTGTATGGGTTTGTGTTACATTAGATTCACTAGTAGCAGTGAGAAAAACATCACGGGGTGGTGCGCATTGTATGGGTGTGTGTTACATTACATTCACTAGTAGCAGTGAGAAAAACATCACGGGGTGGTGCGCATTGTATGGCTGTGTGTTACATTACATTCACTAGTAGCAGTGAGAAAAACTTCACGGGGTGGTGCGCATTGTATGGGTGTGTGTTACATTACATTCACTAGTAGCAGTGAGAAAAACATCACGGGGTGGTGCACATTGTATGGGTGTGTGATACATTAGATTCACTAGTAGCAGTGAGAAAAACATCACCGGGTGGTGCGCATTGTATGGGTGTGTGTTACATTAGATTCACTAGTAGCAGTGAGAAAAACATCACGGGGTGGTGCGCATTGTATGGGTGTGTGTTACATTAGATTCACTAGTAGCAGTGAGAAAAACATCACGGGGTGGTGCGCATTGTATGTGTGTGTGGTACATTACATTCACTAGTAGGAGTGAGAAAAACATCACGGGGTGGTGCGCCTTGTATGGGTGTGTGTTACATTAGATTCACTAGTAGGAGTGAGAAAAACATCACGGGGTGGTGCGCATTGTATGTGTGTGTGGTACATTACATTCACTAGTAGGAGTGAGAAAAACATCACGGGGTGGTGCGCATTGTATGGGTGTGTGTTACATTACATTCACTAGAAGGAGTGAGAAAAACATCACGGGGTGGTGCGCATTGTATGGGTGTGTGTTACATTACATTCACTAGTAGGAGTGAGAAAAACATCACGGGGTGGTGCGCCTTGTATGTGTGTGTGTCTCATTAGATTCCTTAGTAGAGGTGAGAAAAACATCACGGGGTGGTGCGCATTGTATGGGTGTGTGTCACATTATAATCACTAGTAGCAGTGAGAAAAACATCACGGGGTGGTGCGCATTTTATGGGTGTGTGTCACATTAGATTCACTAGTAGCAGTGAGAAAAACATCACGGGGTGGTGCCCATTGTATGGGTGTGTGTTACATTAGATTCACTAGTAGCAGTGAGAAAAACATCACGGGGTGGTGCGCATTGTATGGGTGTGTGTTACATTACATTCACTAGTAGCAGTGAGAAAAACATCACGGGGTGGTGCGCATTTTATGGGTGTGTGTTACATTACATTCACTAGTAGCAGTGAGAAAAGCATCACGGGGTGGTGCGCATTGTATGGGTGTGTGTTACATTACATTCACTAGTAGCAGTGAGAAAAACATCACGGGGTGGTGCGCATTGTATGGGTGTGTGTTACATTAGATTCACTAGTAGCAGTGAGAAATACATCACGGGGTGGTGCGCATTGTATGGGTGTGTGTTACATTACATTCACTAGTAGCAGTGAGAAAAACATCACGGGGTGGTGCGCATTGTATGGGTGTGTGATACATTAGATTCACTAGTAGCAGTGAGAAAAACATCACCGGGTGGTGCGCATTGTATGGGTGTGTGTTACATTAGATTCACTAGTAGCAGTGAGAAAAACATCACGGGGTGGTGCGCATTGTATGGGTGTGTGTTACATTAGATTCACTAGTAGCAGTGAGAAAAACATCACGGGGTGGTGCGCATTGTATGGGTGTGTGCTACATTAGATTCACGAGTAGGAGTGAGAAAAACATCACGGGGAGTTGCGCATTGTATGGGTGTGTGCTACATTAGATTCACTAGTAGGAGTGAGAAAAACATCACGGGGAGTTGCGCATTGTATGGGTGTGTGTTACATTAGATTCACTAGTAGGAGTGAGAAAAACATCACGGGGTGGTGCGCATTGTATGGGTGTGTGTCACATTAGATTCACTAGTAGGAGTGAGAAAAACATCACGGGGTGGTGCGCATTGTATGGGTGTGTGTTACATTACATTCACTAGTAGGAGTGAGAAAAACATCACGGGGTGGTGCGCATTGTATGGGTGTGTGTTACATTACATTCACTAGTAGGAGTGAGAAATACATCACGGGGTGGTGCGCCTTGTATGTGTGTGTGTCTCATTAGATTCCTTAGTAGAGGTGAGAAAAATATCACGGGGTGGTGCGCATTGTATGGGTGTGTGTCACATTAGATTCACTAGTAGCAGTGAGAAAAACATCACGGGGTGGTGCGCATTTTATGGGTGTGTGTCACATTAGATTCACTAGTAGCAGTGAGAAAAACATCACGGGGTGGTGCCCATTGTATGGGTGTGTGTCACATTAGATTCACTAGTAGCAGTGAGAAAAACATCACGGGGTGGTGCGCATTGTATGGGTGTGTGTTACATTACATTCACTAGTAGCAGTGAGAAAAACATCACGGGGTGGTGCGCATTTTATGGGTGTGTATTACATTATATTCACTAGTAGCAGTGAGAAAAACATCACGGGGTGGTGCACATTGTATGGGTGTGTGATACATTAGATTCACTAGTAGCAGTGAGAAAAACATCACCGGGTGGTGCGCATTGTATGGGTGTGTGTTACATTAGATTCACTAGTAGCAGTGAGAAAAACATCACGGGGTGGTGCGCATTGTATGGGTGTGTGTTACATTAGATTCACTAGTAGCAGTGAGAAAAACATCACGGGGTGGTGCGCATTGTATGGGTGTGTGCTACATTAGATTCACTAGTAGGAGTGAGAAAAACATCACGGGGAGTTGCGCATTGTATGGGTGTGTGTTACATTAGATTCACTAGTAGGAGTGAGAAAAACATCACGGGGTGGTGCGCATTGTATGGGTGTGTGTCACATTAGATTCACTAGTAGGAGTGAGAAAAACATCACGGGGTGGTGCGCATTTTATGGGTGTGTGTCACATTACATTCACTAGTAGGAGTGAGAAAAACATCACGGGGTGGTGCGCATTGTATGGGTGTGTGTTACATTACATTCACTAGTAGGAGTGAGAAATACATCACGGGGTGGTGCGCATTGTATGGGTGTGTGTTACATTAGATTCAATAGTAGGAGTGAGAAAAACATCACGGGGTGGTGCGCATTGTATGGGTGTGTGTTACATTAGATTCACTAGTAGCAGTGAGAAAAACATCACGGGGTGGTGCGCATTGTATGGGTGTGTGTTACATTAGATTCACTAGTAGCAGTGAGAAAAACATCACGGGGTGGTGCGCATTGTATGGGTGTGTGTTACATTAGATTCACTAGTAGCAGTGAGAAAAACATCACGGGGTGGTGCGCATTGTATGGGTTTGTGTTACATTAGATTCACTAGTAGCAGTGAGAAAAACATCACGGGGTGGTGCGCATTGTATGGGTGTGTGTTACATTACATTCACTAGTAGCAGTGAGAAAAACATCACGGGGTGGTGCGCATTGTATGGCTGTGTGTTACATTACATTCACTAGTAGCAGTGAGAAAAACATCACGGGGTGTTGCGCATTGTATGGGTGTGTGTTACATTACATTCACTAGTAGCAGTGAGAAAAACATCACGGGGTGGTGCACATTGTATGGGTGTGTGATACATTAGATTCACTAGTAGCAGTGAGAAAAACATCACCGGGTGGTGCGCATTGTATGGGTGTGTGTTACATTAGATTCACTAGTAGCAGTGAGAAAAACATCACGGGGTGGTGCGCATTGTATGGGTGTGTGTTACATTAGATTCACTAGTAGCAGTGAGAAAAACATCACGGGGTGGTGCGCATTGTATGTGTGTGTGGTACATTACATTCACTAGTAGGAGTGAGAAAAACATCACGGGGTGGTGCGCCTTGTATGGGTGTGTGTTACATTAGATTCACTAGTAGGAGTGAGAAAAACATCACGGGTTGGTGCGCATTGTATGGGTGTGTGTCACATTAGATTCACTAGTAGGAGGGAGAAAAACATCACGGGGTGGTGCGCATTGTATGGGTGTGTGTCACATTAGATTCACTAGTAGCAGTGAGAAAAACATCACGGGGTGGTGCGCATTGTATGGGTGTGTGTTACATTACATTCACTAGTAGCAGTGAGAAAAACATCACGGGGTGGTGCGCATTGTATGGGTGTGTGTTACATTAGATTCACTAGTAGCAGTGAGAAAAACATCACGGGGTGGTGCGCCTTGTATGGGTGTGTGTTACATTACATTCACCAGTAGGAGTGAGAAAAACATCACGGGGTGGTGCGCCTTGTATGGGTGTGTGTTACATTACATTCACTAGTAGGAGTGAGAAAAACATCACGGGGTGGTGCGCCTTGTATGGGTGTGTGTTACATTAGATTCACTAGTAGGAGTGAGAAAAACATCACGGGGTGGTGCGCCTTGTATGGGTGTGTGTTACATTAGATTCACTAGCAGGAGTGAGAAAAACATCACGGGGTGGTGCGCACTGTATGGGTTTGTGTTACATTAGATTCACTAGTAGGAGTGAGAAAAACATCACGGGGTGGTGCGCACTGTATGGGTGTGTGTTACATTAGATTCACTAGTAGGAGTGAGAAAAACATCACGGGGTGGTGCGCATGGTATGGGTGTGTGTTACATTAGATTCACTAGTAGCAGTGAGAAAAACATCACGGGGTGGTGCGCATTGTATGGGTGTGTGTTACATTAGATTCACTGGTAGCAGTGAGAAAAACATCACGGGGTGGTGCGCATTGTTTGGGTGTGTGTTACATTAGATTCACTAGTAGCAGTGAGAAAAACATCACGGGGTGGTGCGCATTGTATGGGTGTGTGTTACATTAGATTCACTAGTAGCAGTGAGAAAAACATCACGGGGTGGTGCGCATTGTATGGGTGTGTGTTACATTAGATTCAATAGTAGGAGTGAGAAAAACATCACGGGGTGGTGCGCATTGTATGGGTGTGTGTAACATTAGATTCACTAGTAGCAGTGAGAAAAACATCACGGGGTGGTGCGCATTGTATGGGTGTGTGTTACATTAGATTCACTAGTAGCAGTGAGAAAAATATCACGGGGTCGTGCGCATTGTATGGGTGTGTGTTACATTAGATTCACTAGTAGCAGTGAGAAAAACATCACGGGGTGGTGCGCATTGTATGGGTTTGTGTTACATTAGATTCACTAGTAGCAGTGAGAAAAACATCACGGGGTGGTGCGCATTGTATGGGTGTGTGTTACATTACATTCACTAGTAGCAGTGAGAAAAACATCACGGGGTGGTGCGCATTGTATGGGTGTGTGTTACATTACATTCACTAGTAGCAGTGAGAAAAACATCACGGGGTGGTGCGCATTGTATGGGTGTGTGTTACATTAGATTCACTAGTAGCAGTGAGAAAAACATCACGGGGTGGTGCGCATTGTATGGGTGTGTGTTACATTAGATTCACTAGTAGCAGTGAGAAAAACATCACGGGGTGGTGCGCATTGTATGGGTGTGTGCTACATTAGATTCACGAGTAGGAGTGAGAAAAACATCACGGGGAGTTGCGCATTGTATGGGTGTGTGCTACATTAGATTCACTAGTAGGAGTGAGAAAAGCATCACGGGGAGTTGCGCATTGTATGGGTGTGTGTTACATTAGATTCACTAGTAGGAGTGAGAAAAACATCACGGGGTGGTGCGCATTGTATGGGTGTGTGTCACATTAGATTCACTAGTAGGAGTGAGAAAAACATCACGGGGTGGTGCGCATTGTATGGGTGTGTGTTACATTACATTCACTAGTAGCAGTGAGAAAAACATCACGGGGTGGTGCGCATTTTATGGGTGTGTATTACATTATATTCACTAGTAGCAGTGAGAAAAACATCACGGGGTGGTGCACATTGTATGGGTGTGTGATACATTAGATTCACTAGTAGCAGTGAGAAAAACATCACCGGGTGGTGCGCATTGTATGGGTGTGTGTTACATTAGATTCACTAGTAGCAGTGAGAAAAACATCACGGGGTGGTGCGCATTGTATGGGTGTGTGTTACATTAGATTCACTAGTAGCAGTGAGAAAAACATCACGGGGTGGTGCGCATTGTATGGGTGTGTGCTACATTAGATTCACTAGTAGGAGTGAGAAAAACATCACGGGGAGTTGCGCATTGTATGGGTGTGTGTTACATTAGATTCACTAGTAGGAGTGAGAAAAACATCACGGGGTGGTGCGCATTGTATGGGTGTGTGTCACATTAGATTCACTAGTAGGAGTGAGAAAAACATCACGGGGTGGTGCGCATTTTATGGGTGTGTGTTACATTACATTCACTAGTAGGAGTGAGAAAAACATCACGGGGTGGTGCGCATTGTATGGGTGTGTGTTACATTACATTCACTAGTAGGAGTGAGAAATACATCACGGGGTGGTGCGCATTGTATGGGTGTGTGTTACATTAGATTCAATAGTAGGAGTGAGAAAAACATCACGGGGTGGTGCGCATTGTATGGGTGTGTGTTACATTAGATTCACTAGTAGCAGTGAGAAAAACATCACGGGGTGGTGCGCATTGTATGGGTGTGTGTTACATTAGATTCACTAGTAGCAGTGAGAAAAATATCACGGGGTGGTGCGCATTGTATGGGTGTGTGTTACATTAGATTCACTAGTAGCAGTGAGAAAAACATCACGGGGTGGTGCGCATTGTATGGGTTTGTGTTACATTAGATTCACTAGTAGCAGTGAGAAAAACATCACGGGGTGGTGCGCATTGTATGGGTGTGTGTTACATTACATTCACTAGTAGCAGTGAGAAAAACATCACGGGGTGGTGCGCATTGTATGGCTGTGTGTTACATTACATTCACTAGTAGCAGTGAGAAAAACATCACGGGGTGGTGCGCATTGTATGGGTGTGTGTTACATTACATTCACTAGTAGCAGTGAGAAAAACATCACGGGGTGGTGCACATTGTATGGGTGTGTGATACATTAGATTCACTAGTAGCAGTGAGAAAAACATCACCGGGTGGTGCGCATTGTATGGGTGTGTGTTACATTAGATTCACTAGTAGCAGTGAGAAAAACATCACGGGGTGGTGCGCATTGTATGGGTGTGTGTTACATTAGATTCACTAGTAGCAGTGAGAAAAACATCACGGGGTGGTGCGCATTGTATGTGTGTGTGGTACATTACATTCACTAGTAGGAGTGAGAAAAACATCACGGGGTGGTGCGCCTTGTATGGGTGTGTGTTACATTAGATTCACTAGTAGGAGTGAGAAAAACATCACGGGTTGGTGCGCATTGTATGGGTGTGTGTCACATTAGATTCACTAGTAGGAGGGAGAAAAACATCACGGGGTGGTGCGCATTGTATGGGTGTGTGTCACATTAGATTCACTAGTAGCAGTGAGAAAAACATCACGGGGTGGTGCGCATTGTATGGGTGTGTGTTACATTACATTCACTAGTAGCAGTGAGAAAAACATCACGGGGTGGTGCGCATTGTATGGGTGTGTGTTACATTAGATTCACTAGTAGCAGTGAGAAAAACATCACGGGGTGGTGCGCCTTGTATGGGTGTGTGTTACATTACATTCACCAGTAGGAGTGAGAAAAACATCACGGGGTGGTGCGCCTTGTATGGGTGTGTGTTACATTACATTCACTAGTAGGAGTGAGAAAAACATCACGGGGTGGTGCGCCTTGTATGGGTGTGTGTTACATTAGATTCACTAGTAGGAGTGAGAAAAACATCACGGGGTGGTGCGCCTTGTATGGGTGTGTGTTACATTAGATTCACTAGCAGGAGTGAGAAAAACATCACGGGGTGGTGCGCACTGTATGGGTTTGTGTTACATTAGATTCACTAGTAGGAGTGAGAAAAACATCACGGGGTGGTGCGCATTGTATGGGTGTGTGTTACATTAGATTCACTGGTAGCAGTGAGAAAAACATCACGGGGTGGTGCGCATTGTTTGGGTGTGTGTTACATTAGATTCACTAGTAGCAGTGAGAAAAACATCACGGGGTGGTGCGCATTGTATGGGTGTGTGTTACATTAGATTCACTAGTAGCAGTGAGAAAAACATCACGGGGTGGTGCGCATTGTATGGGTGTGTGTTACATTAGATTCAATAGTAGGAGTGAGAAAAACATCACGGGGTGGTGCGCATTGTATGGGTGTGTGTAACATTAGATTCACTAGTAGCAGTGAGAAAAACATCACGGGGTGGTGCGCATTGTATGGGTGTGTGTTACATTAGATTCACTAGTAGCAGTGAGAAAAATATCACGGGGTCGTGCGCATTGTATGGGTGTGTGTTACATTAGATTCACTAGTAGCAGTGAGAAAAACATCACGGGGTGGTGCGCATTGTATGGGTTTGTGTTACATTAGATTCACTAGTAGCAGTGAGAAAAACATCACGGGGTGGTGCGCATTGTATGGGTGTGTGTTACATTACATTCACTAGTAGCAGTGAGAAAAACATCACGGGGTGGTGCGCATTGTATGGGTGTGTGTTACATTACATTCACTAGTAGCAGTGAGAAAAACATCACGGGGTGGTGCGCATTGTATGGGTGTGTGTTACATTAGATTCACTAGTAGCAGTGAGAAAAACATCACGGGGTGGTGCGCATTGTATGGGTGTGTGTTACATTAGATTCACTAGTAGCAGTGAGAAAAACATCACGGGGTGGTGCGCATTGTATGGGTGTGTGCTACATTAGATTCACGAGTAGGAGTGAGAAAAACATCACGGGGAGTTGCGCATTGTATGGGTGTGTGCTACATTAGATTCACTAGTAGGAGTGAGAAAAGCATCACGGGGAGTTGCGCATTGTATGGGTGTGTGTTACATTAGATTCACTAGTAGGAGTGAGAAAAACATCACGGGGTGGTGCGCATTGTATGGGTGTGTGTCACATTAGATTCACTAGTAGGAGTGAGAAAAACATCACGGGGTGGTGCGCATTGTATGGGAGTGTGTTACATTACATTCACTAGTAGCAGTGAGAAAAACATCACGGGGTGGTGCGCATTTTATGGGTGTGTATTACATTATATTCACTAGTAGCAGTGAGAAAAACATCACGGGGTGGTGCACATTGTATGGGTGTGTGATACATTAGATTCACTAGTAGCAGTGAGAAAAACATCACCGGGTGGTGCGCATTGTATGGGTGTGTGTTACATTAGATTCACTAGTAGCAGTGAGAAAAACATCACGGGGTGGTGCGCATTGTATGGGTGTGTGTTACATTAGATTCACTAGTAGCAGTGAGAAAAACATCACGGGGTGGTGCGCATTGTATGGGTGTGTGCTACATTAGATTCACTAGTAGGAGTGAGAAAAACATCACGGGGAGTTGCGCATTGTATGGGTGTGTGTTACATTAGATTCACTAGTAGGAGTGAGAAAAACATCACGGGGTGGTGCGCATTGTATGGGTGTGTGTCACATTAGATTCACTAGTAGGAGTGAGAAAAACATCACGGGGTGGTGCGCATTTTATGGGTGTGTGTTACATTACATTCACTAGTAGGAGTGAGAAAAACATCACGGGGTGGTGCGCATTGTATGGGTGTGTGTTACATTACATTCACTAGTAGGAGTGAGAAATACATCACGGGGTGGTGCGCATTGTATGGGTGTGTGTTACATTAGATTCAATAGTAGGAGTGAGAAAAACATCACGGGGTGGTGCGCATTGTATGGGTGTGTGTTACATTAGATTCACTAGTAGCAGTGAGAAAAACATCACGGGGTGGTGCGCATTGTATGGGTGTGTGTTACATTAGATTCACTAGTAGCAGTGAGAAAAATATCACGGGGTGGTGCGCATTGTATGGGTGTGTGTTACATTAGATTCACTAGTAGCAGTGAGAAAAACATCACGGGGTGGTGCGCATTGTATGGGTTTGTGTTACATTAGATTCACTAGTAGCAGTGAGAAAAACATCACGGGGTGGTGCGCATTGTATGGGTGTGTGTTACATTACATTCACTAGTAGCAGTGAGAAAAACATCACGGGGTGGTGCGCATTGTATGGCTGTGTGTTACATTACATTCACTAGTAGCAGTGAGAAAAACATCACGGGGTGGTGCGCATTGTATGGGTGTGTGTTACATTACATTCACTAGTAGCAGTGAGAAAAACATCACGGGGTGGTGCACATTGTATGGGTGTGTGATACATTAGATTCACTAGTAGCAGTGAGAAAAACATCACCGGGTGGTGCGCATTGTATGGGTGTGTGTTACATTAGATTCACTAGTAGCAGTGAGAAAAACATCACGGGGTGGTGCGCATTGTATGGGTGTGTGTTACATTAGATTCACTAGTAGCAGTGAGAAAAACATCACGGGGTGGTGCGCATTGTATGTGTGTGTGGTACATTACATTCACTAGTAGGAGTGAGAAAAACATCACGGGGTGGTGCGCCTTGTATGGGTGTGTGTTACATTAGATTCACTAGTAGGAGTGAGAAAAACATCACGGGTTGGTGCGCATTGTATGGGTGTGTGTCACATTAGATTCACTAGTAGGAGGGAGAAAAACATCACGGGGTGGTGCGCATTGTATGGGTGTGTGTCACATTAGATTCACTAGTAGCAGTGAGAAAAACATCACGGGGTGGTGCGCATTGTATGGGTGTGTGTTACATTACATTCACTAGTAGCAGTGAGAAAAACATCACGGGGTGGTGCGCATTGTATGGGTGTGTGTTACATTAGATTCACTAGTAGCAGTGAGAAAAACATCACGGGGTGGTGCGCCTTGTATGGGTGTGTGTTACATTACATTCACCAGTAGGAGTGAGAAAAACATCAGGGGGTGGTGCGCCTTGTATGGGTGTGTGTTACATTACATTCACTAGTAGGAGTGAGAAAAACATCACGGGGTGGTGCGCCTTGTATGGGTGTGTGTTACATTAGATTCACTAGTAGGAGTGAGAAAAACATCACGGGGTGGTGCGCCTTGTATGGGTGTGTGTTACATTAGATTCACTAGCAGGAGTGAGAAAAACATCACGGGGTGGTGCGCACTGTATGGGTTTGTGTTACATTAGATTCACTAGTAGGAGTGAGAAAAACATCACGGGGTGGTGCGCACTGTATGGGTGTGTGTTACATTAGATTCACTAGTAGGAGTGAGAAAAACATCACGGGGTGGTGCGCATGGTATGGGTGTGTGTTACATTAGATTCACTAGTAGCAGTGAGAAAAACATCACGGGGTGGTGCGCATTGTATGGGTGTGTGTTACATTAGATTCACTGGTAGCAGTGAGAAAAACATCACGGGGTGGTGCGCATTGTTTGGGTGTGTGTTACATTAGATTCACTAGTAGCAGTGAGAAAAACATCACGGGGTGGTGCGCATTGTATGGGTGTGTGTTACATTAGATTCACTAGTAGCAGTGAGAAAAACATCACGGGGTGGTGCGCATTGTATGGGTGTGTGTTACATTAGATTCAATAGTAGGAGTGAGAAAAACATCACGGGGTGGTGCGCATTGTATGGGTGTGTGTAACATTAGATTCACTAGTAGCAGTGAGAAAAACATCACGGGGTGGTGCGCATTGTATGGGTGTGTGTTACATTAGATTCACTAGTAGCAGTGAGAAAAATATCACGGGGTCGTGCGCATTGTATGGGTGTGTGTTACATTAGATTCACTAGTAGCAGTGAGAAAAACATCACGGGGTGGTGCGCATTGTATGGGTTTGTGTTACATTAGATTCACTAGTAGCAGTGAGAAAAACATCACGGGGTGGTGCGCATTGTATGGGTGTGTGTTACATTACATTCACTAGTAGCAGTGAGAAAAACATCACGGGGTGGTGCGCATTGTATGGGTGTGTGTTACATTACATTCACTAGTAGCAGTGAGAAAAACATCACGGGGTGGTGCGCATTGTATGGGTGTGTGTTACATTAGATTCACTAGTAGCAGTGAGAAAAACATCACGGGGTGGTGCGCATTGTATGGGTGTGTGTTACATTAGATTCACTAGTAGCAGTGAGAAAAACATCACGGGGTGGTGCGCATTGTATGGGTGTGTGCTACATTAGATTCACGAGTAGGAGTGAGAAAAACATCACGGGGAGTTGCGCATTGTATGGGTGTGTGCTACATTAGATTCACTAGTAGGAGTGAGAAAAGCATCACGGGGAGTTGCGCATTGTATGGGTGTGTGTTACATTAGATTCACTAGTAGGAGTGAGAAAAACATCACGGGGTGGTGCGCATTGTATGGGTGTGTGTCACATTAGATTCACTAGTAGGAGTGAGAAAAACATCACGGGGTGGTGCGCATTGTATGGGTGTGTGTTACATTACATTCACTAGTAGGAGTGAGAAAAACATCACGGGGTGGTGCGCATTGTATGCGTGTGTGTTACATTACATTCACTAGTAGGAGTGAGAAATACATCACGGGGTGGTGCGCCTTGTATGTGTGTGTGTCTCATTAGATTCCTTAGTAGAGGTGAGAAAAACATCACGGGGTGGTGCGCATTGTATGGGTGTGTGTCACATTAGATTCACTAGTAGCAGTGAGAAAAACATCACGGGGTGGTGCGCATTTTATGGGTGTGTGTCACATTAGATTCACTAGTAGCAGTGAGAAAAACATCACGGGGTGGTGCCCATTGTATGGGTGTGTGTCACATTAGATTCACTAGTAGCAGTGAGAAAAACATCACGGGGTGGTGCGCATTGTATGGGTGTGTGTTACATTACATTCACTAGTAGCAGTGAGAAAAACATCACGGGGTGGTGCGCATTTTATGGGTGTGTGTTACATTATATTCACTAGTAGCAGTGAGAAAAACATCACGGGGTGGTGCGCATTGTATGGGTGTGTGTTACATTACATTCACTAGTAGCAGTGAGAAAAGCATCACGGGGTGGTGCGCATTGTATGGGTGTGTGTTACATTAGATTCACTAGTAGCAGTGAGAAAAACATCACGGGGTGGTGCGCATTGTATGGGTGTGTGTTACATTACATTCACTAGTAGGAGTGAGAAAAACATCACGGGGTGGAGCGCATTGTATGGGTGTGTGTTACATTACATTCACTAGTAGGAGTGAGAAAAACATCACGGGGTGGTGCGCATTGTATGGGTGTGTGTTACATTACATTCACTAGTAGGAGTGAGAAAAACATCACGGGGTGGTGCGCATTGTATGGGTGTGTGTTACATTAGATTCACTAGTAGGAGTGAGAAAAACATCACGGGGTGGTGCGCATTGTATGGGTGTGTGTTACATTAGATTCACTAGTAGGAGTGAGAAAAACATCACGGGGTGGTGCGCATTGTATGGGTGTGTGTTACATTACATTCACTAGTAGCAGTGAGAAAAACATCACGGGGTGGTGCGCATTGTATGTGTGTGTGTTACATTAGATTCACTAGTAGGAGTGAGAAAAACATCACGGGGTGGTGCGCATTGTATGGGTGTGTGTTACATTAGATTCACTAGTAGGAGTGAGAAAAACATCACGGGGTGGTGCGCATTGTATGGGTGTGTGTTACATTACATTCACTAGTAGCAGTGAGAAAAACATCACGGGGTGGTGCGCATTGTATGGGTGTGTGTTACATTAGATTCACTAGTAGCAGTGAGAAAAACATCACGGGGTGGTGCGCATTGTATGTGTGTGTGGTACATTACATTCACTAGTAGGAGTGAGAAAAACATCACGGGGTGGTGCGCATTGTATGGGTGTGTGTTACATTACATTCACTAGAAGGAGTGAGAAAAACATCACGGGGTGGTGCGCATTGTATGGGTGTGTGTTACATTACATTCACTAGTAGGAGTGAGAAAAACATCACGGGGTGGTGCGCATTGTATGGGTGTGTGTTACATTACATTCACTAGTAGGAGTGAGAAATACATCACGGGGTGGTGCGCCTTGTATGTGTGTGTGTCTCATTAGATTCCTTAGTAGAGGTGAGAAAAACATCACGGGGTGGTGCGCATTGTATGGGTGTGTGTCACATTATAATCACTAGTAGCAGTGAGAAAAACATCACGGGGTGGTGCGCATTTTATGGGTGTGTGTCACATTAGATTCACTAGTAGCAGTGAGAAAAACATCACGGGGTGGTGCCCATTGTATGGGTGTGCGTTACATTAGATTCACTAGTAGCAGTGAGAAAAACATCACGGGGTGGTGCACATTGTATGGGTGTGTGTTACATTACATTCACTAGTAGCAGTGAGAAAAACATCACGGGGTGGTGCGCATTTTATGGGTGTGTGTTACATTACATTCACTAGTAGCAGTGAGAAAAGCATCACGGGGTGGTGCGCATTGTATGGGTGTGTGTTACATTACATTCACTAGTAGCAGTGAGAAAAGCAACACGGGGTGGTGCGCATTGTATGGGTGTGTGTTACATTAGATTCACTAGTAGCAGTGAGAAATACATCACGGGGTGGTGCGCATTGTATGGGTGTGTGTTACATTACATTCACTAGTAGGAGTGAGAAAAACATCACGGGGTGGAGCGCATTGTATGGGTGTGTGTTACATTACATTCACTAGTAGGAGTGAGAAAAACATCACGGGGTGGTGCGCATTGTTTGGGTGTGTGTTACATTAGATTCACTAGTAGCAGTGAGAAAAACATCACGGGGTGGTGCGCATTGTTTGGGTGTGTGTTACATTAGATTCACTAGTAGCAGTGAGAAAAACATCACGGGGTGGTGCGCATTGTATGGGTGTGTGTTACATTACATTCACTAGTAGCAGTGAGAAAAACATCACGGGGTGGTGCGCATTGTATGGGTGTGTGTTACATTACATTCACTAGTAGCAGTGAGAAAAACATCACGGGGTGGTGCGCATTGCATGGGTGTGTGATACATTAGATTCACTAGTAGCAGTGAGAAAAACATCACCGGGTGGTGCGCATTGTATGGGTGTGTGTTACATTAGATTCACTAGTAGCAGTGAGAAAAACATCACGGGGTGGTGCGCATTGTATGGGTGTGTGTTACATTAGATTCACTAGTAGCAGTGAGAAAAACATCACGGGGTGGTGCGCATTGTATGGGTGTGTGCTACATTAGATTCACTAGTAGGAGTGAGAAAAACATCACGGGGAGTTGCGCATTGTATGGGTGTGTGTTACATTAGATTCACTAGTAGGAGTGAGAAAAACATCACGGGGTGGTGCGCATTGTATGGGTGTGTGTCACATTAGATTCACTAGTAGTAGTGAGAAATACATCACGGGGTGGTGCGCATTGTATGGGTGTGTGTTACATTACATTCACTAGTAGGAGTGAGAAAAACATCACGGGGTGGTGCGCATTGTATGGGTGTGTGTTACATTACATTCACTAGTAGCAGTGAGAAAAACATCACGGGGTGGTGCGCATTGTATGTGTGTGTGGTACATTACATTCACTAGTAGGAGTGAGAAAAACATCACGGGGTGGTGCGCATTGTATGGGTGTGTGTTACATTACATTCACTAGAAGGAGTGAGAAAAACATCACGGGGTGGTGCGCATTGTATGGGTGTGTGTTACATTAGATTTACTAGTAGCAGTGAGAAAAACATCACGGGGTGGTGCGCATTGTATGGGTGTGTGTTACATTAGATTCACTAGTAGGAGTGAGAAAAACATCACGGGGTGGTGCGCATTGTATGGGTGTGTGTTACATTACATTCACTAGTAGCAGTGAGAAAAACATCACGGGGTGGTGCGCATTGTATGGGTGTGTGTTACATTAGATTCACTAGTAGGAGTGAGAAAAACATCACGGGGTGGTGCGCATTGTATGGGTGTGTGTTACATTACATTCACTAGTAGCAGTGAGAAAAACATCACGGGGTGGTGCGCATTGTATGGCTGTGTGTTACATTAGATTCACTAGTAGGAGTGAGAAAAATATCACCGGGTGGTGCGCATTGTATGGGTGTGTGTTACATTAGATTCACTAGTAGGAGTGAGAAAAACATCACGGGGTGGTGCGCATTGTATGGGTGTGTGTTACATTAGATTCACTAGTAGGAGTGAGAAAAACATCACGGGGTGGTGCGCATTGTATGGGTGTGTGTTACATTACATTCACTAGTAGCAGTGAGAAAAACATCAAGGGGTGGTGCGCATTGTATGGGTGTGTGTTACATTACATTCACTAGTAGGAGTGAGAAAAACATCACGGGGTGGTGCGCATTGTATGGGTGTGTGTTACATTACATTCACTAGTGGCAGTGAGAAAAACATCACGGGGTGGTGCGCATTGTATGGGTTTGTGTTACATTACATTCACTAGTATCAGTGAGAAAAACATCACGGGGTGGTGCGCATTGTATGGGTGTGTGTTACATTACATTCACTAGTAGCAGTGAGAAAAACATCACGGGGTGGTGCGCATTGTATGGGTGTGTGTTACATTAGATTCACTAGTAGCAGTGAGAAAAACATCACGGGGTGGTGCGCATTGTATGGGTGTGTGTTACATTAGATTCACTAGTAGCAGTGAGAAAAACAGCACGGGGTGGTGCGCATTGTATGGGTGTGTGTTACATTACATTCACTAGTAGACGTGAGAAAAACATCACGGGGTGGTGCGCATTGTATGGGTGTGTGTTACATTAGATTCACTAGTAGGAGTGAGAAAAACATCACGGGGTGGTGCGCATTGTATGGGTGTGTGTTACATTAGATTCACTAGTAGCAGTGAGAAAAACATCACGGGGAGGTGCGCATTGTATGGGTGTGTGTTACATTAGATTCACTAGTAGGATTGAGAAAAACATCACGGGGTGGTGCGCATTGTATGGGTGTGTGTTACATTAGATTCACTAGTAGGAGTGAGAAAAACATCACGGGGTGGTGCGCATTGTATGGGTGTGTGTTACATTACATCCTCTAGTAGGAGTGAGAAAAACATCACGGGATGGTGCGCATTGTATGGGTGTGTGTTACATTAGATTCACTAGTAGGAGTGAGAAAAACATCACGGGGTGGTGCGCCTTGTATGGGTGTGTGTTACATTACATTCACTAGTAGGAGTGAGAAAAACATCACGGGGTGGTGCGCCTTGTATGGGTGTGTGTTACATTACATTCACTAGAAGGAGTGAGAAAAACATCACGGGGTGGTGCGCATTGTATGGGTGTGTGTTACATTACATTCACTAGTAGGAGTGAGAAAAACATCACGGGGTGGTGCGCCTTTTATGGGTGTGTGTTACATTACTTTCTCTAGTAGGAGTGAGAAAATCATCACGGGGTGGTGCGCATTGTATGGGTGTGTGTTACATTACATTCACTAGTAGGAGTGAGAAAAACATCACGGGGTGGTGCGCATTGTATCGGTGTGTGTTACATTACATTCACTAGTAGGAGTGAGAAAAACATCACGGGGTGGTGCGCATTGTATGGGTGTGTGTTACATTAGATTTACTAGTAGCAGTGAGAAAAACATCACGGGGTGGTGCGCATTGTATGGGTGTGTGTTACATTAGATTCACTAGTAGGAGTGAGAAAAACATCACGGGGTGGTGCGCATTGTATGGGTGTGTGTTAGATTACATTCACTAGTGGCAGTGAGAAAAACATCACGGGGTGGTGCGCATTGTATGGGTGTGTGTTACATTACATTCACTAGTATCAGTGAGAAAAACATCACGGGGTTGTGCGCATTGTATGGGTGTGTGTTACATTACATTCACTAGTAGCAGTGAGAAAAACATCACGGGGTGGTGCGCATTGTATGGGTGTGTGTTACATTAGATTCACTAGTAGCAGTGAGAAAAACATCACGGTGTGGTGCGCATGGTATGGGTGTGTGTTACATTAGATTCACTAGTAGCAGTGAGAAAAACATCACGGGGTGGTGTGCATTGTATGGGTGTGTGTTACATTAGATTCACTAGTAGCCGTGAGAAAAACATCACGGGGTGGTGCGCATTGTATGGGTGTGTGTTACATTAGATTCACTAGTAGGAGTGAGAAAAACATCACGGGGTGGTGCGCATTCTTTGGGTGTGTGTTACATTAGATTCACTAGTAGCAGTGAGAAAAACATCACGGGGTGGTGCGCATTGTATGGGTGTGTGTTACATTAGATTCACTAGTAGGAGTGAGAAAAACATCACGGGGTGGTGCCCATTGTATGGGTGTGTGTTACATTAGATTCACTAGTAGGAGTGAGAAAAACATCACGGGGTGGTGCGCATTGTATCGGTGTGTGTTACATTACATTCACTAGTAGGAGTGAGAAAAACATCACGGGGTGGTGCGCATTGTATGGGTGTGTGTTACATTAGATTCACTAGTAGCAGTGAGAAAAACATCACGGGGTGGTTCGCATTGTATGGCTGTGTGTTACATTAGATTCACTAGTAGGAGTGAGAAAAATATCACCGGGTGGTGCGCATTGTATGGGTGTGTGTTACATTAGATTCACTAGTAGGAGTGAGAAAAACATCACGGGGTGGTGCGCATTGTATGGGTGTGTGTTACATTAGATTCACTAGTAGGAGTGAGAAAAACATCACGGGGTGGTGCGCATTGTATGGGTGTGTGTTACATTACATTCACTAGTAGCAGTGAGAAAAACATCAAGGGGTGGTGCGCATTGTATGGGTGTGTGTTACATTACATTCACTAGTAGGAGTGAGAAAAACATCACGGGGTGGTGCGCATTGTATGGGTGTGTGTTACATTACATTCACTAGTGGCAGTGAGAAAAACATCACGGGGTGGTGCGCATTGTATGGGTGTGTGTTACATTACATTCACTAGTATCAGTGAGAAAAACATCACGGGGTGGTGCGCATTGTATGGGTGTGTGTTACATTACATTCACTAGTAGCAGTGAGAAAAACATCACGGGGTGCTGCGCATTGTATGGGTGTGTGTTACATTAGATTCACTAGTAGCAGTGAGAAAAACATCACGGGGTGGTGCGCATTGTATGGGTGTGTGTTACATTAGATTCACTAGTAGCAGTGAGAAAAACATCACGGGGTGGTGCGCATTGTATGGGTGTGTGTTACATTAGATACACTAGTAGCCGTGAGAAAAACATCACGGGGTGGTGCGCATTGTATGGGTGTGTGTTACATTAGATTCACTAGTAGGAGTGAGAAAAACATCAAGGGGTGGTGCGCATTGTATGGCTGTGTGTTACATTAGATTCACTAGTAGGAGTGAGAAAAATATCACCGGGTGGTGCGCATTGTATGGCTGTGTGTTACATTAGATTCACTAGTAGGAGTGAGAAAAATATCACCGGGTGGTGCGCCTTGTATGGGTGTGTGTTACATTAGATTCACTAGTAGGAGTGAGAAAAACATCACGGGGTGGTGCGCATTGTATGGGTGTGTGTTACATTAGATTCACTAGTAGGAGTGAGAAAAACATCACGGGGTGGTGCGCATTGTATGGGTGTGTGTTACATTACATTCACTAGTAGCAGTGAGAAAAACATCACGGGGTGGTGCGCATTGTATGGGTGTGTGTTACATTACATTCACTAGTAGGAGTGAGAAAAACATCACGGGGTGGTGCGCATGGTATGGGTGTGTGTTACATTACATTCACTAGTGGCAGTGAGAAAAACATCACGGGGTGGTGCGCATTGTATGGGTGTGTGTTACATTACATTCACTAGTATCAGTGAGAAAAACATCACGGGGTGGTGCGCATTGTATGGGTGTGTGTTACATTACATTCACTAGTAGCAGTGAGAAAAACATCACGGGGTGGTGCGCATTGTATGGGTGTGTGTTACATTAGATTCACTAGTAGCAGTGAGAAAAACATCACGGGGTGGTGCGCATTGTATGGGTGTGTGTTACATTAGATTCACTAGTAGCAGTGAGAAAAACAGCACGGGGTGGTGCGCATTGTATGGGTGTGTGTTACATTACATTCACTAGTAGACGTGAGAAAAACATCACGGGGTGGTGCGCATTGTATGGGTGTGTGTTACATTAGATTCACTAGTAGGAGTGAGAAAAACATCACGGGGTGGTGCGCATTGTATGGGTGTGTGTTACATTAGATTCACTAGTAGCAGTGAGAAAAACATCACGGGGTGGTGCGCATTGTATGGGTGTGTGTTACATTAGATTCACTAGTAGGATTGAGAAAAACATCACGGGGTGGTGCGCATTGTATGGGTGTGTGTTACATTAGATTCACTAGTAGGAGTGAGAAAAACATCACGGGGTGGTGCGCATTGTATGGGTGTGTGTTACATTACATCCTCTAGTAGGAGTGAGAAAAACATCACGGGATGGTGCGCATTGTATGGGTGTGTGTTACATTAGATTCACTAGTAGGAGTGAGAAAAACATCACGGGGTGGTGCGCCTTGTATGGGTGTGTGTTACATTACATTCACTAGTAGGAGTGAGAAAAACATCACGGGGTGGTGCGCCTTGTATGGGTGTGTGTTACATTACATTCACTAGAAGGAGTGAGAAAAACATCACGGGGTGGTGCGCATTGTATGGGTGTGTGTTACATTACATTCACTAGTAGGAGTGAGAAAAACATCACGGGGTGGTGCACCTTGTATGGGTGTGTGTTACATTACTTTCTCTAGTAGGAGTGAGAAAATCATCACGGGGTGGTGCGCATTGTATGGGTGTGTGTTACATTGCATTCACTAGTATCAGTGAGAAAAACATCACGGGGTTGTGCGCATTGTATGGGTGTGTGTTACATTACATTCACTAGTAGCAGTGAGAAAAACATCACGGGGTGGTGCGCATTGTATGGGTGTGTGTTACATTAGATTCACTAGTAGCAGTGAGAAAAACATAACGGTGTGGTGCGCATTGTATGGGTGTGTGTTACATTAGATTCACTAGTAGCAGTGAGAAAAACATCACGGGGTGGTGCGCATTGTATGGGTGTGTGTTACATTAGATTCACTAGTAGCCGTGAGAAAAACATCACGGGGTGGTGCGCATTGTATGGGTGTGTGTTACATTAGATACACTAGTAGGAGTGAGAAAAACATCACGGGGTGGTGCGCATTCTTTGGGTGTGTGTTACATTAGATTCACTAGTAGCAGTGAGAAAAACATCACGGGGTGGTGCGCATTGTATGGGTGTGTGTTACATTAGATTCACTAGTAGGAGTGAGAAAAACATCACGGGGTGGTGCCCATTGTATGGGTGTGTGTTACATTAGATTCACTAGTAGGAGTGAGAAAAACATCACGGGGTGGTGCGCATTGTATCGGTGTGTGTTACATTACATTCACTAGTAGGAGTGAGAAAAACATCACGGGGTGGTGCGCATTGTATGGGTGTGTGTTACATTAGATTCACTAGTAGCAGTGAGAAAAACATCACGGGGTGGTGCGCATTGTATGGCTGTGTGTTACATTAGATTCACTAGTAGGAGTGAGAAAAATATCACCGGGTGGTGCGCATTGTATGGGTGTGTGTTACATTAGATTCAGTAGTAGGAGTGAGAAAAACATCACGGGGTGGTGCGCATTGTATGGGTGTGTGTTACATTAGATTCACTAGTAGGAGTGAGAAAAACATCACGGGGTGGTGCGCATTGTATGGGTGTGTGTTACATTACATTCACTAGTAGCAGTGAGAAAAACATCAAGGGGTGGTGCGCATTGTATGGGTGTGTGTTACATTACATTCACTAGTAGGAGTGAGAAAAACATCACGGGGTGGTGCGCATTGTATGGGTGTGTGTTACATTACATTCACTAGTGGCAGTGAGAAAAACATCACGGGGTGGTGCGCATTGTATGGGTTTGTGTTACATTACATTCACTAGTATCAGTGAGAAAAACATCACGGGGTGGTGCGCATTGTATGGGTGTGTGTTACATTACATTCACTAGTAGCAGTGAGAAAAACATCACGGGGTGGTGCGCATTGTATGGGTGTGTGTTACATTAGATTCACTAGTAGCAGTGAGAAAAACATCACGGGGTGGTGCGCATTGTATGGGTGTGTGTTACATTAGATTCACTAGTAGCAGTGAGAAAAACAGCACGGGGTGGTGCGCATTGTATGGGTGTGTGTTACATTACATTCACTAGTAGACGTGAGAAAAACATCACGGGGTGGTGCGCATTGTATGGGTGTGTGTTACATTAGATTCACTAGTAGGAGTGAGAAAAACATCACAGGGTGGTGCGCATTGTATGGGTGTGTGTTACATTAGATTCACTAGTAGCAGTGAGAAAAACATCACGGGGAGGTGCGCATTGTATGGGTGTGTGTTACATTAGATTCACTAGTAGGATTGAGAAAAACATCACGGGGTGGTGCGCATTGTATGGGTGTGTGTTACATTAGATTCACTAGTAGGAGTGAGAAAAACATCACGGGGTGGTGCGCATTGTATGGGTGTGTGTTACATTACATCCTCTAGTAGGAGTGAGAAAAACATCACGGGATGGTGCGCATTGTATGGGTGTGTGTTACATTAGATTCACTAGTAGGAGTGAGAAAAACATCACGGGGTGGTGCGCCTTGTATGGGTGTGTGTTACATTACATTCACTAGTAGGAGTGAGAAAAACATCACGGGGTGGTGCGCCTTGTATGGGTGTGTGTTACATTACATTCACTAGAAGGAGTGAGAAAAACATCACGGGGTGGTGCGCATTGTATGGGTGTGTGTTACATTACATTCACTAGTAGGAGTGAGAAAAACATCACGGGGTGGTGCGCCTTTTATGGGTGTGTGTTACATTACTTTCTCTAGTAGGAGTGAGAAAATCATCACGGGGTGGTGCGCATTGTATGGGTGTGTGTTACATTACATTCACTAGTAGGAGTGAGAAAAACATCACGGGGTGGTGCGCATTGTATCGGTGTGTGTTACATTACATTCACTAGTAGGAGTGAGAAAAACATCACGGGGTGGTGCGCATTGTATGGGTGTGTGTTACATTAGATTTACTAGTAGCAGTGAGAAAAACATCACGGGGTGGTGCGCATTGTATGGGTGTGTGTTACATTAGATTCACTAGTAGGAGTGAGAAAAACATCACGGGGTGGTGCGCATTGTATGGGTGTGTGTTACATTACATTCACTAGTGGCAGTGAGAAAAACATCACGGGGTGGTGCGCATTGTATGGGTGTGTGTTACATTACATTCACTAGTATCAGTGAGAAAAACATCACGGGGTTGTGCGCATTGTATGGGTGTGTGTTACATTACATTCACTAGTAGCAGTGAGAAAAACATCACGGGGTGGTGCGCATTGTATGGGTGTGTGTTACATTAGATTCACTAGTAGGAGTGAGAAAAACATCACGGGGTGGTGCGCATTGTATGGGTGTGTGTTACATTAGATTCACTAGTAGGAGTGAGAAAAACATCACGGGGTGGTGCGCATTATATCGGTGTGTGTTACATTACATTCACTAGTAGGAGTGAGAAAAACATCACGGGGTGGTGCGCATTGTATGGGTGTGTGTTACATTAGATTCACTAGTAGCAGTGACAAAAACATCACGGGGTGGTGCGCATTGTATGGGTGTGTGTTACATTAGATTCACTAGTAGGAGTGAGAAAAATATTACCGGGTGGTGCGCAATGTATGGGTGTGTGTTACATTAGATTCACTAGTAGGAGTGAGAAAAACATCACGGGGTGGTGCGCATTGTATGGGTGTGTGTTACATTAGATTCACTAGTAGGAGTGAGAAAAACATCACGGGGTGGTGCGCATTGTATGGGTGTGTGTTACATTACATTCACTAGTAGCAGTGAGAAAAACATCACGGGGTGGTGCGCATTGTATGGGTGTGTGTTACATTACATTCACTAGTAGGAGTGAGAAAAACATCACGGGGTGGTGCGCATTGTATGGGTGTGTGTTACATTACATTCACTAGTGGCAGTGAGAAAAACATCACGGGGTGGTGCGCATTGTATGGGTGTGTGTTACATTACATTCACTAGTATCAGTGAGAAAAACATCACGGGGTGGTGCGCATTGTATGGGTGTGTGTTACACTACATTCACTAGTAGCAGTGAGAAAAACATCACGGGGTGGTGCGCATTGTATGGGTGTGTGTTACATTAGATTCACTAGTAGCAGTGAGAAAAACATCACGGGGTGGTGCGCATTGTATGGGTGTGTGTTACATTAGATTCACTAGTAGCAGTGAGAAAAACATCACGGGGTGGTGCGCATTGTATGGGTGTGTGTTACATTAGATTCACTAGTAGCAGTGAGAAAAACATCACGGGGTGGTGCGCATTGTATGGGTGTGTGTTACATTAGATTCACTAGTAGCAGTGAGAAAAACATCACGGGGTGGTGCGCATTGTATGGGTGTGTGTTACATTACATTCACTAGTAGCAGTGAGAAAAACATCACGGGGTGGTGCGCATTGTATGGGTGTGTGTTACATTACATTCACTAGTAGCAGTGAGAAAAACATCACGGGGTGGTGCGCATTGTATGGGTGTGTGTTACATTACATTCACTAGTAGCAGTGAGAAAAACATCACGGGGTGGTGCGCATTGTATGGGTGTGTGTTACATTACATTCACTAGTAGCAGTGAGAAAAACATCACGGGGTGGTGCGCATTGTATGGGTGTGTGTTACATTACATTCACTAGTAGCAGTGAGAAAAACATCACGGGGTGGTGCGCATTGTATGGGTGTGTGTTACATTACATTCACTAGTAGCAGTGAGAAAAACATCACGGAGTGTTGCGCATTGTATGGGTGTGTGTTACATTAGATTCACTAGTAGGAGTGAGAAAAACATCAAGGGGGGGTGCGCATTGTATGGCTGTGTGTTACATTAGATTCACTAGTAGGAGTGAGAAAAATATCACCGGGTGGTGCGCCTTGTATGGGTGTGTGTTACATTAGATTCACTAGTAGGAGTGAGAAAAACATCACGGGGTGGTGCGCATTGTATGGGTGTGTGTTACATTAGATTCACTAGTAGGAGTGAGAAAAACATCACGGGGTGGTGCGCATTGTATGGGTGTGTGTTACATTACATTCACTAGTAGGAGTGAGAAAACATCACGGTGTGGCGCATTGTATGGGTGTGTGTTACATTACATTCACTAGTAGGAGTGAGAAAAACATCACGGGGTGGTGCGCATTGTATGGGTGTGTGTTACATTACATTCACTAGTGGCAGTGAGAAAAACATCACGGGGTGGTGCGCCTTGTATGGGTGTGTGTTACATTACATTCACTAGTATCAGTGAGAAAAACATCACGGGGTGGTGCGCATTGTATGGGTGTGTGTTACATTACATTCACTAGTAGCAGTGAGAAAAACATCACGGGTGGCGCATTGTATGGGTGTGTGTTACATTAGATTCACTAGTAGCAGTGAGAAAAACATCACGGGGTGGTGCGCATTGTATGGGTGTGTGTTACATTAGATTCACTAGTAGCAGTGAGAAAAACAGCACGGGGTGGTGCGCATTGTATGGGTGTGTGTTACATTACATTCACTAGTAGACGTGAGAAAAACATCACGGGGTGGTGCGCATTGTATGGGTGTGTGTTACATTAGATTCACTAGTAGGAGTGAGAAAAACATCACGGGGTGGTGCGCATTGTATGGGTGTGTGTTACATTAGATTCACTAGTAGCAGTGAGAAAAACATCACGGGGTGGTGCGCATTGTATGGGTGTGTGTTACATTAAATTCACTAGTAGGATTGAGAAAAACATCACGGGGTGGTGCGCATTGTATGGGTGTGTGTTACATTAGATTCACTAGTAGGAGTGAGAAAAACATCACGGGGTGGTGCGCATTGTATGGGTGTGTGTTACATTACATCCTCTAGTAGGAGTGAGAAAAACATCACGGGATGGTGCGCATTGTATGGGTGTGTGTTACATTAGATTCACTAGTAGGAGTGAGAAAAACATCACGGGGTGGTACGCCTTGTATGGATGTGTGTTACATTACATTCACTAGTAGGAGTGAGAAAAACATCACGGGGTGGTGCGCCTTGTATGGGTGTGTGTTACATTACATTCACTAGAAGGAGTGAGAAAAACATCACGGGGTGGTGCGCATTGTATGGGTGTGTGTTACATTACATTCACTAGTAGGAGTGAGAAAAACATCACGGGGTGGTGCGCCTTGTATGGGTGTGTGTTACATTGCATTCACTAGTATCAGTGAGAAAAACATCACGGGGTTGTGCGCATTGTATGGGTGTGTGTTACATTACATTCACTAGTAGCAGTGAGAAAAACATCACGGGGTGGTGCGCATTGTATGGGTGTGTGTTACATTAGATTCACTAGTAGCAGTGAGAAAAACATCACGGTGTGGTGCGCATTGTATGGGTGTGTGTTACATTAGATTCACTAGTAGCAGTGAGAAAAACATCACGGGGTGGTGCGCATTGTATGGGTGTGTGTTACATTAGATTCACTAGTAGCCGTGAGAAAAACATCACGGGGTGGTGCGCATTGTATGGGTGTGTGTTACATTAGATACACTAGTAGGAGTGAGAAAAACATCACGGGGTGGTGCGCATTCTTTGGGTGTGTGTTACATTAGATTCACTAGTAGCCGTGAGAAAAACATCACGGGGTGGTGCGCATTGTATGGGTGTGTGTTACATTAGATACACTAGTAGGAGTGAGAAAAACATCACGGGGTGGTGCGCATTCTTTGGGTGTGTGTTACATTAGATTCACTAGTAGCAGTGAGAAAAACATCACGGGGTGGTGCGCATTGTATGGGTGTGTGTTACATTAGATTCACTAGTAGGAGTGAGAAAAACATCACGGGGTGGTGTCCATTGTATGGGTGTGTGTTACATTAGATTCACTAGTAGGAGTGAGAAAAACATCACGGGGTGGTGCGCATTGTATCGGTGTGTGTTACATTACATTCACTAGTAGGAGTGAGAAAAACATCACGGGGTGGTGCGCATTGTATGGGTGTGTGTTACATTAGATTCACTAGTAGCAGTGAGAAAAACATCACGGGGTGGTGCGCATTGTATGGCTGTGTGTTACATTAGATTCACTAGTAGGAGTGAGAAAAATATCACCGGGTGGTGCGCATTGTATGGGTGTGTGTTACATTAGATTCACTAGTAGGAGTGAGAAAAACATCACGGGGTGGTGCGCATTGTATGGGTGTGTGTTACATTAGATTCACTAGTAGGAGTGAGAAAAACATCACGGGGTGGTGCGCATTGTATGGGTGTGTGTTACATTACATTCACTAGTAGCAGTGAGAAAAACATCAAGGGGTGGTGCGCATTGTATGGGTGTGTGTTACATTACATTCACTAGTAGGAGTGAGAAAAACATCACGGGGTGGTGCGCATTGTATGGGTGTGTGTTACATTACATTCACTAGTGGCAGTGAGAAAAACATCACGGGGTGGTGCGCATTGTATGGGTTTGTGTTACATTACATTCACTAGTATCAGTGAGAAAAACATCACGGGGTGGTGCGCATTGTATGGGTGTGTGTTACATTACATTCACTAGTAGCAGTGAGAAAAACATCACGGGGTGGTGCGCATTGTATGGGTGTGTGTTACATTAGATTCACTAGTAGCAGTGAGAAAAACAGCACGGGGTGGTGCGCATTGTATGGGTGTGTGTTACATTACATTCACTAGTAGACGTGAGAAAAACATCACGGGGTGGTGCGCATTGTATGGGTGTGTGTTACATTAGATTCACTAGTAGGAGTGAGAAAAACATCACGGGGTGGTGCGCATTGTATGGGTGTGTGTTACATTAGATTCACTAGTAGCAGTGAGAAAAACATCACGGGGAGGTGCGCATTGTATGGGTGTGTGTTACATTAGATTCACTAGTAGGATTGAGAAAAACATCACGGGGTGGTGCGCATTGTATGGGTGTGTGTTACATTAGATTCACTAGTAGGAGTGAGAAAAACGTCACGGGGTGGTGCGCATTGTATGGGTGTGTGTTACATTACATCCTCTAGTAGGAGTGAGAAAAACATCACGGGATGGTGCGCATTGTATGGGTGTGTGTTACATTAGATTCACTAGTAGGAGTGAGAAAAACATCACGGGGTGGTGCGCCTTGTATGGGTGTGTGTTACATTACATTCACTAGTAGGAGTGAGAAAAACATCACGGGGTGGTGCGCATTGTATGGGTGTGTGTTACATTACATTCACTAGTAGGAGTGAGAAAAACATCACGGGGTGGTGCGCCTTTTATGGGTGTGTGTTACATTACTTTCTCTAGTAGGAGTGAGAAAATCATCACGGGGTGGTGCGCATTGTATGGGTGTGTGTTACATTACATTCACTAGTAGGAGTGAGAAAAACATCACGGGGTGGTGCGCATTGTATCGGTGTGTGTTACATTACATTCACTAGTAGGAGTGAGAAAAACATCACGGGGTGGTGCGCATTGTATGGGTGTGTGTTACATTAGATACACTAGTAGGAGTGAGAAAAACATCACGGGGTGGTGCGCATTCTTTGGGTGTGTGTTACATTAGATTCACTAGTAGCCGTGAGAAAAACATCACGGGGTGGTGCGCATTGTATGGGTGTGTGTTACATTAGATACACTAGTAGGAGTGAGAAAAACATCACGGGGTGGTGCGCATTCTTTGGGTGTGTGTTACATTAGATTCACTAGTAGCAGTGAGAAAAACATCACGGGGTGGTGCGCATTGTATGGGTGTGTGTTACATTAGATTCACTAGTAGGAGTGAGAAAAACATCACGGGGTGGTGTCCATTGTATGGGTGTGTGTTACATTAGATTCACTAGTAGGAGTGAGAAAAACATCACGGGGTGGTGCGCATTGTATCGGTGTGTGTTACATTACATTCACTAGTAGGAGTGAGAAAAACATCACGGGGTGGTGCGCATTGTATGGGTGTGTGTTACATTAGATTCACTAGTAGCAGTGAGAAAAACATCACGGGGTGGTGCGCATTGTATGGCTGTGTGTTACATTAGATTCACTAGTAGGAGTGAGAAAAATATCACCGGGTGGTGCGCATTGTATGGGTGTGTGTTACATTAGATTCACTAGTAGGAGTGAGAAAAACATCACGGGGTGGTGCGCATTGTATGGGTGTGTGTTACATTAGATTCACTAGTAGGAGTGAGAAAAACATCACGGGGTGGTGCGCATTGTATGGGTGTGTGTTACATTACATTCACTAGTAGCAGTGAGAAAAACATCAAGGGGTGGTGCGCATTGTATGGGTGTGTGTTACATTACATTCACTAGTAGGAGTGAGAAAAACATCACGGGGTGGTGCGCATTGTATGGGTGTGTGTTACATTACATTCACTAGTGGCAGTGAGAAAAACATCACGGGGTGGTGCGCATTGTATGGGTTTGTGTTACATTACATTCACTAGTATCAGTGAGAAAAACATCACGGGGTGGTGCGCATTGTATGGGTGTGTGTTACATTACATTCACTAGTAGCAGTGAGAAAAACATCACGGGGTGGTGCGCATTGTATGGGTGTGTGTTACATTAGATTCACTAGTAGCAGTGAGAAAAACAGCACGGGGTGGTGCGCATTGTATGGGTGTGTGTTACATTACATTCACTAGTAGACGTGAGAAAAACATCACGGGGTGGTGCGCATTGTATGGGTGTGTGTTACATTAGATTCACTAGTAGGAGTGAGAAAAACATCACGGGGTGGTGCGCATTGTATGGGTGTGTGTTACATTAGATTCACTAGTAGCAGTGAGAAAAACATCACGGGGAGGTGCGCATTGTATGGGTGTGTGTTACATTAGATTCACTAGTAGGATTGAGAAAAACATCACGGGGTGGTGCGCATTGTATGGGTGTGTGTTACATTAGATTCACTAGTAGGAGTGAGAAAAACGTCACGGGGTGGTGCGCATTGTATGGGTGTGTGTTACATTACATCCTCTAGTAGGAGTGAGAAAAACATCACGGGATGGTGCGCATTGTATGGGTGTGTGTTACATTAGATTCACTAGTAGGAGTGAGAAAAACATCACGGGGTGGTGCGCCTTGTATGGGTGTGTGTTACATTACATTCACTAGTAGGAGTGAGAAAAACATCACGGGGTGGTGCGCCTTGTATGGGTGTGTGTTACATTACATTCACTAGAAGGAGTGAGAAAAACATCACGGGGTGGTGCGCATTGTATGGGTGTGTGTTACATTACATTCACTAGTAGGAGTGAGAAAAACATCACGGGGTGGTGCGCCTTTTATGGGTGTGTGTTACATTACTTTCTCTAGTAGGAGTGAGAAAATCATCACGGGGTGGTGCGCATTGTATGGGTGTGTGTTACATTACATTCACTAGTAGGAGTGAGAAAAACATCACGGGGTGGTGCGCATTGTATCGGTGTGTGTTACATTACATTCACTAGTAGGAGTGAGAAAAACATCACGGGGTGGTGCGCATTGTATGGGTGTGTGTTACATTAGATTTACTAGTAGCAGTGAGAAAAATATCACGGGGTGGTGCGCATTGTATGGGTGTGTGTTACATTAGATTCACTAGTAGGAGTGAGAAAAACATCACGGGGTGGTGCGCATTGTATGGGTGTGTGTTACATTACATTCACTAGTGGCAGTGAGAAAAACATCACGGAGTGGTGCGCATTGTATGGGTGTGTGTTACATTACATTCACTAGTATCAGTGAGAAAAACATCACGGGGTTGTGCGCATTGTATGGGTGTGTGTTACATTACATTCACTAGTAGCAGTGAGAAAAACATCACGGGGTGGTGCGCATTGTATGGGTGTGTGTTACATTAGATTCACTAGTAGCAGTGAGAAAAACATCACGGTGTGGTGCGCATTGTATGGGTGTGTGTTACATTAGATTCACTAGTAGCAGTGAGAAAAACATCACGGGGTGGTGTGCATTGTATGGGTGTGTGTTACATTAGATTCACTAGTAGCCGTGAGAAAAACATCACGGGGTGGTGCGCATTGCATGGGTGTGTGTTACATTAGATTCACTAGTAGGAGTGAGAAAAACATCACGGGGTGGTGCGCATTCTTTGGGTGTGTGTTACATTAGATTCACTAGTAGCAGTGAGAAAAACATCACGGGGTGGTGCGCATTGTATGGGTGTGTGTTACATTAGATTCACTAGTAGGAGTGAGAAAAACATCACGGGGTGGTGCCCATTGTATGGGTGTGTGTTACATTAGATTCACTAGTAGGAGTGAGAAAAACATCACGGGGTGGTGCGCATTGTATCGGTGTGTGTTACATTACATTCACTAGTAGGAGTGAGAAAAACATCACGGGGTGGTGCGCATTGTATGGGTGTGTGTTACATTAGATTCACTAGTAGCAGTGAGAAAAACATCACGGGGTGGTTCGCATTGTATGGCTGTGTGTTACATTAGATTCACTAGTAGGAGTGAGAAAAATATCACCGGGTGGTGCGCATTGTATGGGTGTGTGTTACATTACATTCACTAGTAGGAGTGAGAAAACCATCACGGGGTGGTGCGCATTGTATGGGTGTGTGTTACATTACATTCACTAGTAGGAGTGAGAAAAACATCACGGGGTGGTGCGCATTGTATGGGTGTGTGTTACATTACATTCACTAGTAGCAGTGAGAAAAACATCAAGGGGTGGTGCGCATTGTATGGGTGTGTGTTACATTACATTCACTAGTAGGAGTGAGAAAAACATCACGGGGTGGTGCGCATTGTATGGGTGTGTGTTACATTACATTCACTAGTGGCAGTGAGAAAAACATCACGGGGTGGTGCGCATTGTATGGGTGTGTGTTACATTACATTCACTAGTATCAGTGAGAAAAACATCACGGGGTGGTGCGCATTGTATGGGTGTGTGTTACATTACATTCACTAGTAGCAGTGAGAAAAACATCACGGGGTGGTGCGCATTGTATGGGTGTGTGTTACATTAGATTCACTAGTAGCAGTGAGAAAAACATCACGGGGTGGTGCGCATTGTATGGGTGTGTGTTACATTAGATTCAGTAGTAGCAGTGAGAAAAACATCACGGGGTGGTGCGCATTGTATGGGTGTGTGTTACATTAGATACACTAGTAGCCGTGAGAAAAACATCACGGGGTGGTGCGCATTGTATGGGTGTGTGTTACATTAGATTCACTAGTAGGAGTGAGAAAAACATCACGGGGTGGTGCGCATTGTATGGGTGTGTGTTACATTAGATTCACTAGTAGCAGTGAGAAAAACATCACGGGGTGGTGCGCATTGTATGGGTGTGTGTTACATTAGATTCACTAGTAGGAGTGAGAAAAACATCACGGGGTGGTGCGCATTGTGTGGGTGTGTGTTACATTAGATTCACTAGTAGGAGTGAGAAAAACATCACGGGGTGGTGCGCATTGTATGGGTGTGTGTTACATTACATCCTCTAGTAGGAGTGAGAAAAACATCACGGGATGGTGCGCATTGTATGGGTGTGTGTTACATTAGATTCACTAGTAGGAGTGAGAAAAACATCACGGGGTGGTGCGCATTGTATGGGTGTGTGTTACATTAGATTCACTAGTAGGAGTGAGAAAAACATTACGGGGTGGTGTGCATTGTATGGGTGTGTGTTACATTAGATTCACTAGTAGGAGTGAGAAAAACATCACGGGGTGGTGCGCATTGTATGGGTGTGTGTTACATTACATTCACTAGTAGCAGTAAGAAAAACATCACGGGGTGGTGCGCATTGTATGGGTGTGTGTTACATTACATTCACTAGTGGCAGTGAGAAAAACATCACGGGGTGGTGCGCATTGTATGGGTGTGTGTTACATTACATTCACTAGAATCAGTGAGAAAAACATCACGGGGTGGTGCGCATTGTATGGGTGTGTGTTACATTACATTCACTAGTAGCAGTGAGAAAAACATCACGGGGTGGTGCGCATTGTATGGGTGTGTGTTACATTAGATTCACTAGTAGCAGTGAGAAAAACATCACGGGGTGGTGCGCATTGTATGGGTGTGTGTTACATTAGATTCACTAGTAGCAGTGAGAAAAACATCACGGGGTGGTGCGCATTGTATGGGTGTGTGTTACATTAGATTCACTAGTAGCCGTGAGAAAAACATCACGGGGTGGTGCGCATTGTATGGGTGTGTGTTACATTAGATTCACTAGTAGGAGTGAGAAAAACATCACGGGGTGGTGCGCATTGTATGGGTGTGTGTTACATTAGATTCACTAGTAGCAGTGAGAAAAACATCACGGGGTGGTGCGCATTGTATGGGTGTGTGTTACATTAGATTCACTAGTAGGAGTGAGAAAAACATCACGGGGTGGTGCGCATTGTATGGGTGTGTGTTACATTAGATTCACTAGTAGGAGTGAGAAAAACATCACGGGGTGGTGCGCATTGTATGGGTGTGTGTTACATTACATCCTCTAGTAGGAGTGAGAAAAACATCACGGGATGGTGCGCATTGTATGGGTGTGTGTTACATTAGATTCACTAGTAGGAGTGAGAAAAACATCACGGGGTGGTGCGCATTGTATGGGTGTGTGTTACATTAGATTCACTAGTAGGAGTGAGAAAAACATCACGGGGTGGTGTGCATTGTATGGGTGTGTGTTACATTAGATTCACTAGTAGGAGTGAGAAAAACATCACGGGGTGGTGCGCATTGTATGGGTGTGTGTTACATTACATTCACTAGAAGGAGTGAGAAAAACATCACGGGGTGGTGCGCATTGTATGGGTGTGTGTTACATTACATTCACTAGTAGGAGTGAGAAAAACATCACGGGGTGGTGCGCCTTTTATGGGTGTGTGTTACATTACTTTCTCTATTAGGAGTGAGAAAATCATCACGGGGTGGTGCGCATTGTATGGGTGTGTGTTACATTACATTCACTAGTAGGAGTGAGAAAAACATCACGGGGTGGTGCGCATTGTATCGGTGTGTGTTACATTACATTCACTAGTAGGAGTGAGAAAAACATCACGGGGTGGTGCGCATTGTATGGGTGTGTGTTACATTACATTCACTAGTAGGGGTGACAAAAATATCACGGGGTGGTGCGCATTGTATGGGTGTGTGTTACATTACATTCACTAGTAGGAGTGAGAAAAACATCACGGGGTGGTGCGCATTGTATGGGTGTGTGTTACATTAGATTCACTAGTAGGAGTGAGAAAAACATCATGGGTGGTGCGCATTGTATGGGTGTGTGTTACATTAGATTCACTAGTAGCAGTGAGAAAAACATCACGGGGTGGTGCACATTGTATGGGTGTGTATTACATTAGATTCACTAGTAGGAGTGAGAAAAACATCACGGGGTGGTGAGCATTGTATGGGTGTGTGTTACATTAGATTCACTAGTAGCAGTGAGAAAAACATCACGGGGTGGTGCGCATTGTATGGGTGTGTGTTACATTACGTTCACTAGTAGGAGTGAGAAAAACATCACGGGGTGGTGCGCATTGTATGGGTGTGTGTTACATTACATTCACTAGTAGGAGTGAGAAAAGCATCACGGGGTGGTGCGCATTGTATGGGTGTGTGTTACATTAGATTCACTAGTAGCAGTGAGAAAAACATCACGGGGTGGTGCGCATTGTATGGGTGTGTGTTACATTAGATTCACTAGTAGGAGTGAGAAAAACATCACGGGGTGGTGCGCATTGTGTGGGTGTGTGTTACATTAGATTCACTAGTAGGAGTGAGAAAAACATCACGGGGTGGTGCGCATTGTATGGGTGTGTGTTACATTACATCCTCTAGTAGGAGTGAGAAAAACATCACGGGATGGTGCGCATTGTATGGGTGTGTGTTACATTAGATTCACTAGTAGGAGTGAGAAAAACATCACGGGGTGGTGCGCATTGTATGGGTGTGTGTTACATTAGATTCACTAGTAGGAGTGAGAAAAACATTACGGGGTGGTGTGCATTGTATGGGTGTGTGTTACATTAGATTCACTAGTAGGAGTGAGAAAAACATCACGGGGTGGTGCGCATTGTATGGGTGTGTGTTACATTACATTCACTAGTAGCAGTAAGAAAAACATCACGGGGTGGTGCGCATTGTATGGGTGTGTGTTACATTACATTCACTAGTGGCAGTGAGAAAAACATCACGGGGTGGTGCGCATTGTATGGGTGTGTGTTACATTACATTCACTAGAATCAGTGAGAAAAACATCACGGGGTGGTGCGCATTGTATGGGTGTGTGTTACATTACATTCACTAGTAGCAGTGAGAAAAACATCACGGGGTGGTGCGCATTGTATGGGTGTGTGTTACATTAGATTCACTAGTAGCAGTGAGAAAAACATCACGGGGTGGTGCGCATTGTATGGGTGTGTGTTACATTAGATTCACTAGTAGCAGTGAGAAAAACATCACGGGGTGGTGCGCATTGTATGGGTGTGTGTTACATTAGATTCACTAGTAGCCGTGAGAAAAACATCACGGGGTGGTGCGCATTGTATGGGTGTGTGTTACATTAGATTCACTAGTAGGAGTGAGAAAAACATCACGGGGTGGTGCGCATTGTATGGGTGTGTGTTACATTAGATTCACTAGTAGCAGTGAGAAAAACATCACGGGGTGGTGCGCATTGTATGGGTGTGTGTTACATTAGATTCACTAGTAGGAGTGAGAAAAACATCACGGGGTGGTGCGCATTGTATGGGTGTGTGTTACATTAGATTCACTAGTAGGAGTGAGAAAAACATCACGGGGTGGTGCGCATTGTATGGGTGTGTGTTACATTACATCCTCTAGTAGGAGTGAGAAAAACATCACGGGATGGTGCGCATTGTATGGGTGTGTGTTACATTAGATTCACTAGTAGGAGTGAGAAAAACATCACGGGGTGGTGCGCATTGTATGGGTGTGTGTTACATTAGATTCACTAGTAGGAGTGAGAAAAACATCACGGGGTGGTGTGCATTGTATGGGTGTGTGTTACATTAGATTCACTAGTAGGAGTGAGAAAAACATCACGGGGTGGTGCGCATTGTATGGGTGTGTGTTACATTACATTCACTAGAAGGAGTGAGAAAAACATCACGGGGTGGTGCGCATTGTATGGGTGTGTGTTACATTACATTCACTAGTAGGAGTGAGAAAAACATCACGGGGTGGTGCGCCTTTTATGGGTGTGTGTTACATTACTTTCTCTATTAGGAGTGAGAAAATCATCACGGGGTGGTGCGCATTGTATGGGTGTGTGTTACATTACATTCACTAGTAGGAGTGAGAAAAACATCACGGGGTGGTGCGCATTGTATCGGTGTGTGTTACATTACATTCACTAGTAGGAGTGAGAAAAACATCACGGGGTGGTGCGCATTGTATGGGTGTGTGTTACATTACATTCACTAGTAGGGGTGACAAAAACATCACGGGGTGGTGCGCATTGTATGGGTGTGTGTTACATTACATTCACTAGTAGGAGTGAGAAAAACATCACGGGGTGGTGCGCATTGTATGGGTGTGTGTTACATTAGATTCACTAGTAGGAGTGAGAAAAACATCATGGGTGGTGCGCATTGTATGGGTGTGTGTTACATTAGATTCACTAGTAGCAGTGAGAAAAACATCACGGGGTGGTGCACATTGTATGGGTGTGTATTACATTAGATTCACTAGTAGGAGTGAGAAAAACATCACGGGGTGGTGAGCATTGTATGGGTGTGTGTTACATTAGATTCACTAGTAGCAGTGAGAAAAACATCACGGGGTGGTGCGCATTGTATGGGTGTGTGTTACATTACGTTCACTAGTAGGAGTGAGAAAAACATCACGGGGTGGTGCGCATTGTATGGGTGTGTGTTACATTACATTCACTAGTAGGAGTGAGAAAAGCATCACGGGGTGGTGCGCATTGTATGTGTGTGTTACATTAGATTCACTAGTAGGAGTGAGAAAAACATCACGGGGTGGTGCGCATTGTATGGGTGTGTGTTACATTAGATTCACTAGTAGGAGTGAGAAAAACATCACGGGGTGGTGCGCATTGTATGGGTGTGTGTTACATTACATTCACTAGTAGCAGTGAGAAAAACATCACGGGGTGGTGCGCATTGTATGGGTGTGTGTTACATTACATTCACTAGTAGCAGTGAGAAAAACATCACGGGGTGGTGCGCATTGTATGGGTGTGTGTTACATTACATTCACTAGTAGCAGTGAGAAAAACATCACGGGGTGGTGCGCATTGTATGGGTGTGTGTTACATTACATTCACTAGTAGCAGTGAGAAAAACATCACGGGGTGGTGCGCATTGTATGGGTGTGTGTTACATTAGATTCACTAGTAGCAGTGAGAAAAACATCACGGGGTGGTGCGCATTGTATGGGTTTGTGTAACATTAGATTCACTAGTAGCAGTGAGAAAAACATCACGGGGTGGTGCGCATTGTATGGGTGTGTGTTACATTAGATTCACTAGTAGCCGTGAGAAAAACATCACGGGGTGGTGCGCATTTTATGGGTGTGTGTTACATTAGATTCACTAGTAGGAGTGAGAAAAACATCACGGGTTGGTGCACATTGTATGGGTGTGTGTTACATTAGATTCACTAGTAGCAGTGAGAAAAACATCACGGGGTGGTGCGCATTGTATGGGTGTGTGTTACATTAGATTCACTAGTAGGAGTGAGAAAAACATCACGGGGTGGTGCGCATTGTATGGTTGTGTGTTACATTACATTCACTAGTAGGAGTGAGAAAAACATCACGGGGTGGTGCGCATTGTATGGGTGTGTGTTACATTACATCCTCTAGTAGGAGTGAGAAAAACATCACGGGGTGGTGCGCATTGTATGGGTGTGTGTTACATTAGATTCACTAGTAGGAGTGAGAAAAACATCACGGGGTGGTGCGCCTTGTATGGGTGTGTGTTACATTACTTTCACTAGTACGAGTGAGAAAATCATCACGGGGTGGTGCGCATTGTATGGGTTTGTGTTACATTACATTCACTAGTAGGAGTGAGAAAAACATCACGGGGTGGTGCGCATTGTATCGGTGTGTGTTACATTACATTCACTAGTAGGAGTGAGAAAAACATCACGTGGTGGTGCGCATTGTATGGGTGTGTGTTACATTACATTCACTAGTAGGAGTGAGAAAAACATCACGGGGTGGTGCGCATTGTATGGGTGTGTGTTACATTACATTCACTAGTAGGAGTGAGAAAAACATCACGGGGTGGTGCGCATTGTATGGGTGTGTGTTACATTAGATTCACTAGTAGTAGTGAGAAAAACATCACGGGGTGGTGAGCATTGTATGGGTGTGTGTTACATTAGATTCACTAGTAGCAGTGAGAAAAACATCACGGGGTGGTGCGCATTGTATGGGTGTGTGTTACATTAGATTCACTAGTAGGAGTGAGAAAAATATCACGGGGTGGTGAGCATTGTATGGGTGTGTGTTACATTAGATTCACTAGTAGCAGTGAGAAAAACATCACGGGGTGGTGCGCATTGTATGGGTGTGTGTTACATTACATTCACTAGTAGGAGTGAGAAAAACATCACGGGGTGGTGCGCATTGTATGGGTGTGTGTTACATTACATTCACTAGTAGGAGTGAGAAAAACATCACGGGGTGGTGCGCATTGTATGTGTGTGTTACATTAGATTCACTAGTAGGAGTGAGAAAAACATCACGGGGTGGTGCGCCTTGTATGGGTGTGTGTTACATTAGATTCACTAGTAGGAGTGAGAAAAACATCACGGGGTGGTGCGCCTTGTATGGGTGTGTGTTACATTAGATTCACTAGTAGGAGTGAGAAAAACATCACGGGGTGGTGCGCCTTGTATGGGTGTGTGTTACATTAGATTCACTAGTAGGAGTGAGAAAAACATCACGGGGTGGTGCGCCTTGTATGGGTGTGTGTTACATTAGATTCACTAGTAGGAGTGAGAAAAACATCACCGGGTGGTGCGCATTGTATGGGTGTGTGTTACATTAGATTCACTAGTAGGAGTGAGAAAAACATCACGGGGTGGTGCGCATTGTATGGGTGTGTGTTACATTAGATTCACTAGTAGCAGTGAGAAAAACATCACGGGGTGGTGCGCTTTGTATGGGTGTGTGTTAAATTAGATTCACTAGTAGCAGTGAGAAAAACATCACGGGGTGGTGCGCCTTGTATGGGTGTGTGTTACATTACATTCACTAGTAGGAGTGAGAAAAACATCACGGGGTGGTGCGCCTTGTATGGGTGTGTGTTACATTACATTCACTAGTAGGAGTGAGAAAAACATCACGGGGTGGTGCGCCTTGTATGGGTGTGTGTTACTTTAGATTCACTAGTAGGAGTGAGAAAAACATCACGGGGTGGTGCGCCTTGTATGGGTGTGTGTTACATTAGATTCACTAGTAGGAATGAGAAAAACATCACGGGGTGGTGCGCCTTGTATGGGTGTGTGTTACATTAGATTCACTAGTAGGAGTGAGAAAAACATCAAGGGGTGGTGCGCATTGTATGGGTGTGTGTTACATTACATTCACTAGTAGGAGTGAGAAAAACATCACGGGGTGGTGCGCATTGTATGGGTGTGTGTTACATTACATTCACTAGTAGGAGTGAGAAAAACATCATGGGGTGGTGCGCATTGTATCGGTGTGTGTTACATTACATTCACTAGTAGGAGTGAGAAAAACATCACGGGGTGGTGCGCATTGTATGGGTGTGTGTTACATTAGATTCACTAGTAGGAGTGAGAAAAACATCACGGGGTGGTGCGCATTGTATGGGTGTGTGTTACATTAGATTCACTAGTAGGAGTGAGAAAAACATCACGGGGTGGTGCGCATTGTATGGGTGTGTGTTACATTACATTCACTAGTAGGAGTGAGAAAAACATCACGGGGTGGTGCGCATTGTATGGGTGTGTGTTACATTAGATTCACTAGTAGCAGTGAGAAAAACATCACGGGGTGGTGCGCATTGTATGGGTGTGTGTTACATTAGATTCACTAGTAGGAGTGAGAAAAACATCACGGGGTGGTGAGCATTGTATGGGTGTGTGTTACATTAGATTCACTAGTAGCAGTGAGAAAAACATCACGGGGTGGTGCGCATTGTATGGGTGTGTGTTACATTACATTCACTAGTAGGAGTGAGAAAAACATCACGGGGTGGTGCGCATTGTATGTGTGTGTGTCTCATTAGATTCCTTAGTAGAGCTGAGAAAAACATCACGGGGTGGTGCGCATTTTATGGGTGTGTGTCACATTATATTCACTAGTAGCAGTGAGAAAAACATCACGGGGTGGTGCGCATTTTATGGGTGTGTGTCACATTAGATTCACTAGTAGCAGTGAGAAAAACATCACGCGGTGGTGCCCATTGTATGGGTGTGTGTCACATTAGATTCACTAGTAGTAGTGAGAAAAACATCACGGGGTGGTGCGCATTGTATGGGTGTGTGTTACATTACATTCACTAGTAGCAGTGAGAAAAACATCACGGGGTGGTGCGCATTGTATGGGTGTGTGTTACATTACATTCACTAGTAGCAGTGAGAAAAGCATCACGGGGTGGTGCGCATTGTATGGGTGTGTGTTACATTACATTCACTAGTAGCAGTGAGAAAAGCATCACGGGGTGGTGCGCATTGTATGGGTGTGTGTTACATTAGATTCACTAGTAGCAGTGAGAAAAACATCACGGGGTGGTGCGCATTGTATGGGTGTGTGTTACATTACATGCACTAGTAGGAGTGAGAAAAACATCACGGGGTGGAGAGCATTGTATGGGTGTGTGTTACATTACATTCACTAGTAGGAGTGAGAAAAACATCACGGGGTGGTGCGCATTGTATGGGTGTGTGTTACATTACATTCACTAGTAGGAGTGAGAAAAACATCACGGGGTGGTGCGCATTGTATGGGTGTGTGTTACATTAGATTCACTAGTAGGAGTGAGAAAAACATCACGGGGTAGTGCGCATTGTATGGGTGTGTGTTACATTACATTCAGTAGTAGCAGTGAGAAAAACATCACGGGGTGGTGCGCATTGTATGGGTGTGTGTTACATTACATTCACTAGTAGGAGTGAGAAAAACATCACGGGGTGGAGAGCATTGTATGGGTGTGTGTTACATTACATTCACTAGTAGGAGTGAGAAAAACATCACGGGGTGGTGCGCATTGTATGGGTGTGTGTTACATTACATTCACTAGTAGGAGTGAGAAAAACATCACGGGGTGGTGCGCCTTGTATGGGTGTGTGTTACATTAGATTCACTAGTAGGAGTGAGAAAAACATCACGGGGTGGTGCGCCTTGTATGGGTGTGTGTTACATTAGATTCACTAGTAGGAGTGAGAAAAACATCACCGGGTGGTGCGCATTGTATGGGTGTGTGTTACATTAGATTCACTAGTAGGAGTGAGAAAAACATCACGTGGTGGTGCGCATTGTATGGGTGTGTGTTACATTAGATTCACTAGTAGCAGTGAGAAAAACATCACGGGGTGGTGCGCTTTGTATGGGTGTGTGTTAAATTAGATTCACTAGTAGCAGTGAGAAAAACATCACGGGGTGGTGCGCCTTGTATGGGTGTGTGTTACATTACATTCACTAGTAGCAGTGAGAAAAACATCACGGGGTGGTGCGCCTTGTATGGGTGTGTGTTACATTACATTCACTAGTAGGAGTGAGAAAAACATCACGGGGTGGTGCGCCTTGTATGGGTGTGTGTTACTTTAGATTCACTAGTAGGAGTGAGAAAAACATCACGGGGTGGTGCGCCTTGTATGGGTGTGTGTTACATTAGATTCACTAGTAGGAGTGAGAAAAACATCACGGGGTGGTGCGCCTTGTATGGGTGTGTGTTACATTAGATTCACTAGTAGGAGTGAGAAAAACATCAAGGGGTGGTGCGCATTGTATGGGTGTGTGTTACATTACATTCACTAGTAGGAGTGAGAAAAACATCACGGGGTGGTGCGCATTGTATGGGTGTGTGTTACATTACATTCACTAGTAGGAGTGAGAAAAACATCATGGGGTGGTGCGCATTGTATCGGTGTGTGTTACATTACATTCACTAGTAGGAGTGAGAAAAACATCACGGGGTGGTGCGCATTGTATGGGTGTGTGTTACATTAGATTCACTAGTAGGAGTGAGAAAAACATCACGGGGTGGTGCGCATTGTATGGGTGTGTGTTACATTAGATTCACTAGTAGGAGTGAGAAAAACATCACGGGGTGGTGCGCATTGTATGGGTGTGTGTTACATTACATTCACTAGTAGGAGTGAGAAAAACATCACGGGGTGGTGCGCATTGTATGGGTGTGTGTTACATTAGATTCACTAGTAGCAGTGAGAAAAACATCACGGGGTGGTGCGCATTGTATGGGTGTGTGTTACATTAGATTCACTAGTAGGAGTGAGAAAAACATCACGGGGTGGTGAGCATTGTATGGGTGTGTGTTACATTAGATTCACTAGTAGCAGTGAGAAAAACATCACGGGGTGGTGCGCATTGTATGGGTGTGTGTTACATTACATTCACTAGTAGGAGTGAGAAAAACATCACGGGGTGGTGCGCATTGTATGTGTGTGTGTCTCATTAGATTCCTTAGTAGAGCTGAGAAAAACATCACGGGGTGGTGCGCATTTTATGGGTGTGTGTCACATTATATTCACTAGTAGCAGTGAGAAAAACATCACGGGGTGGTGCGCATTTTATGGGTGTGTGTCACATTAGATTCACTAGTAGCAGTGAGAAAAACATCACGCGGTGGTGCCCATTGTATGGGTGTGTGTCACATTAGATTCACTAGTAGTAGTGAGAAAAACATCACGGGGTGGTGCGCATTGTATGGGTGTGTGTTACATTACATTCACTAGTAGCAGTGAGAAAAACATCACGGGGTGGTGCGCATTGTATGGGTGTGTGTTACATTACATTCACTAGTAGCAGTGAGAAAAGCATCACGGGGTGGTGCGCATTGTATGGGTGTGTGTTACATTACATTCACTAGTAGCAGTGAGAAAAGCATCATGGGGTGGTGCGCATTGTATGGGTGTGTGTTACATTAGATTCACTAGTAGCAGTGAGAAAAACATCACGGGGTGGTGCGCATTGTATGGGTGTGTGTTACATTACATGCACTAGTAGGAGTGAGAAAAACATCACGGGGTGGAGAGCATTGTATGGGTGTGTGTTACATTACATTCACTAGTAGGAGTGAGAAAAACATCACGGGGTGGTGCGCATTGTATGGGTGTGTGTTACATTACATTCACTAGTAGGAGTGAGAAAAACATCACGGGGTGGTGCGCATTGTATGGGTGTGTGTTACATTAGATTCACTAGTAGGAGTGAGAAAAACATCACGGGGTAGTGCGCATTGTATGGGTGTGTGTTACATTACATTCAGTAGTAGCAGTGAGAAAAACATCACGGGGTGGTGCGCATTGTATGGGTGTGTGTTACATTACATTCACTAGTAGGAGTGAGAAAAACATCACGGGGTGGAGAGCATTGTATGGGTGTGTGTTACATTACATTCACTAGTAGCAGTGAGAAAAACATCACGGGGTGGTGCGCATTGTATGGGTGTGTGTTACATTACATTCACTAGTAGGAGTGAGAAAAACATCACGGGGTGGTGCGCATTGTATGGGTGTGTGTTACATTAGATTCACTAGTAGGAGTGAGAAAAACATCACGGGGTGGTGCGCATTGTATGGGTGTGTGTTACATTAGATTCACTAGTAGGAGTGAGAAAAACATCACGGGGTGGTGCGCATTGTATGGGTGTGTGTTACATTACATTCACTAGTAGGAGTGAGAAAAACATCACGGGGTGGTGCGCATTGTATGGGTGTGTGTTACATTAGATTCACTAGTAGGAGTGAGAAAAACATCACGGGGTGGTGCGCATTGTATGGGTGTGTGTTACATTAGATTCACTAGTAGGAGTGAGAAAAACATCACGGGGTGGTGCGCATTGTATGGGTGTGTGTTACATTAGATTCACTAGTAGGAGTGAGAAAAACATCACGGGGTGGTGCGCATTGTATGGGTGTGTGTTACATTAGATTCACTAGTAGGAGTGAGAAAAACATCACGGGGTGGTGCGCATTGTATGGGTGTGTGGTACATTAGATTCAGTAGTAGCAGTGAGAAAAACATCACGGGGTGGTGCGCATTGTATGGGTGTGTGTTACATTAGATTCACTAGTAGGAGTGAGAAAAACATCACGGGGTGGTGCGCCTTGAATGGGTGTGTGTTACATTAGATTCACTAGTAGCAGTGAGAAAAACATCACGGGGTGGTGCGCCTTGTATGGGTGTGTGTTACATTACATTCACTAGTAGGAGTGAGAAAAACATCACGGGGTGGTGCGCATTGTATGGGTGTGCGTTACATTACATTCACTAGTAGGAGTGAGAAAAACATCACGGGGTGGTGCGCATTGTATGGGTGTGTGTTACATTACATTCCCTAGTAGGAGTGAGAAAAACATCACGGGGTGGTGCGCCTTTTATGGGTGTGTGTTACATTACTTTCTCTAGTAGGAGTGAGAAAATCATCACGGGGTGGTGCGCATTGTATGGGTGTGTGTTACATTAGATTCACTAGTAGGAGTGAGAAAAACATCACGGGGTGGTGCGCATTGTATCGGTGTGTGTTACATTACATTCACTAGTAGGAGTGAGAAAAACATCACGGGGTGGTGCGCATTGTATGGGTGTGTGTTACATTACATTCACTAGTAGGAGTGAGAAAAACATCACGGGGTGGTGCGCATTGTATGGGTGTGTGTTACATTACATTCACTAGTAGCAGTGAGAAAAACATCACGGGGTGGTGCGCATTGTATGGGTGTGTGTTACATTAGATTCACTAGTAGGAGTGAGAAAAACATCACGGGGTGGTGCGCATTGTATGGGTGTGTGTTACATTAGATTCACTAGTAGGAGTGAGAAAAACATCACGGGGTGGTGCGCATTGTATGGGTGTGTGTTACATTACATTCACTAGTAGCAGTGAGAAAAACATGACGGGGTGGTGCGCATTGTATGGGTGTGTGTTACATTAGATTCACTAGTAGGAGTGAGAAAAACATCACGGGGTGGTGCGCATTGTATGGGTGTGTGTTACATTAGATTCAGTAGTAGCAGTGAGAAAAACATCACGGGGTGGTGCGCATTGTATGGGTTTGTGTTACATTAGATTCACTAGTAGCAGTGAGAAAAACATCACGGGGTGGTGCGCATTGTATGGGTGTGTGTTACATTAGATTCACTAGTAGCCGTGAGAAAAACATCACGGGGTGGTGCGCATTTTATGGGTTTGTGTTACATTAGATTCACTAGTAGGAGTGAGAAAAACATCACGGGTTGGTGCGCATTGTATGGGTGTGTGTTACATTAGATTCACTAGTAGCAGTGAGAAAAACATCACGGGGTGGTGCGCATTGTATGGGTGTGTGTTACATTAGATTCACTAGTAGGAGTGAGAAAAACATCACGGGGTGGTGCGCATTGTATGGGTGTGTGTTACATTACATTCACTAGTAGGAGTGAGAAAAACATCACGGGGTGGTGCGCATTGTATGGGTGTGTGTTACATTACATCCTCTAGTAGGAGTGAGAAAAACATCACGGGGTGGTGCGCATTGTATGGGTGTGTGTTACATTAGATTCACTAGTAGGAGTGAGAAAAACATCACGGGGTGGTGCGCCTTGTATGGGTGTGTGTTACATTACTTTCACTAGTACGAGTGAGAAAATCATCACGGGGTGGTGCGCATTGTATGGGTGTGTGTTACATTAAATTCACTAGTAGGAGTGAGAAAAACATCACGGGGTGGTGCGCATTGTATGTGTGTGTTACATTAGATTCACTAGTAGGAGTGAGAAAAACATCACGGGGTGGTGCGCATTGTATGGGTGTGTGTTACATTACATTCACTAGTAGGAGTGAGAAAAACATCACGGGGTGGTGCGCATTGTATGTGTGTGTTACATTAGATTCACTAGTAGGAGTGAGAAAAACATCACGGGGTGGTGCGCCTTGTATGTGTGTGTGTTACATTAGATTCACTAGTAGGAGTGAGAAAAACATCACGGGGTGGTGCGCCTTGTATGGGTGTGTGTTACATTAGATTCACTAGTAGGAGTGAGAAAAACATCACGGGGTGGTGCGCCTTGTATGGGTGTGTGTTACATTAGATACACTAGTAGGAGTGAGAAAAACATCACGGGGTGGTGCGCCTTGTATGGGTGTGTGTTACATTAGATTCACTAGTAGGAGTGAGAAAAACATCACCGGGTGGTGCGCATTGTATGGGTGTGTGTTACATTAGATTCACTAGTAGGAGTGAGAAAAACATCACGGGGTGGTGCGCATTGTATGGGTGTGTGTCACATTAGATTCACTAGTAGCAGTGAGAAAAACATCACGGGGTGGTGCGCTTTGTATGGGTGTGTGTTAAATTAGATTCACTAGTAGCAGTGAGAAAAACATCACGGGGTGGTGCGCCTTGTATGGGTGTGTGTTACATTATTCACTAGTAGCAGTGAGAAAAACATCACGGGGTGGTGCGCCTTGTATGGGTGTGTGTTACATTACATTCACTAGTAGGAGTGAGAAAAACATCACGGGGTGGTGCGCCTTGTATGGGTGTGTGTTACTTTAGATTCACTAGTAGGAGTGAGAAAAACATCACGGGGTGGTGCGCCTTGTATGGGTGTGTGTTACATTAGATTCACTAGTAGGAGTGAGAAAAACATCACGGGGTGGTGCGCCTTGTATGGGTGTGTGTTACATTAGATTCACTAGTAGGAGTGAGAAAAACATCACGGGGTGGTGCGCATTGTATGGGTGTGTGTTACATTACATTCACTAGTAGGAGTGAGAAAAACATCACGGGGTGGTGCGCATTGTATGGGTGTGTGTTACATTACATTCACTAGTAGGAGTGAGAAAAACATCATGGAGTGGTGCGCATTGTATCGGTGTGTGTTACATTACATTCACTAGTAGGAGTGAGAAAAACATCACGGGATGGTGCGCATTGTATGGGTGTGTGTTACATTAGATTCACTAGTAGGAGTGAGAAAAACATCACGGGGTGGTGCGCATTGTATGGGTGTGTGTTACATTAGATTCACTAGTAGGAGTGAGAAAAACATCACGGGTGGTGCGCATTGTATGGGTGTGTGTTACATTACATTCACTAGTAGGAGTGAGAAAAACATCACGGGGTGGTGCGCATTTTATGGGTGTGTGTCACATTATATTCACTAGTAGCAGTGAGAAAAACATCACGGGGTGGTGCGCATTTTATGGGTGTGTGTCACATTAGATTCACTAGTAGCAGTGAGAAAAACATCACGCGGTGGTGCCCATTGTATGGGTGTGTGTCACATTAGATTCACTAGTAGCAGTGAGAAAAACATCACGGGGTGGTGCGCATTGTATGGGTGTGTGTCACATTACATTCACTAGTAGCAGTGAGAAAAACATCACGGGATGGTGCGCATTGTATGGGTGTGTGTTACATTACATTCACTAGTAGCAGTGAGAAAAACATCACGGGGTGGTGCGCATTGTATGGGTGTGTGTTACATTACATTCACTAGTAGCAGTGAGAAAAGCATCACGGGGTGGTGCGCATTGTATGGGTGTGTGTTACATTACATTCACTAGTAGGAGTGAGAAAAACATCACGGGGTGGAGAGCATTGTATGGGTGTGTGTTACATTACATTCACTAGTAGGAGTGAGAAAAACATCACGGGGTGGTGCGCATTGTATGGGTGTGTGTTACATTACATTCACTAGTAGGAGTGAGAAAAACATCACGGGGTGGTGCGCATTGTATGGGTGTGTGTTACATTAGATTCACTAGTAGGAGTGAGAAAAACATCATGGGTGGTGCGCATTGTATGGGTGTGTGTTACATTAGATTCACTAGTAGCAGTGAGAAAAACATCACGGGGTGGTGCACATTGTATGGGTGTGTATTACATTAGATTCACTAGTAGGAGTGAGAAAAACATCACGGGGTGGTGAGCATTGTATGGGTGTGTGTTACATTAGATTCACTAGTAGCAGTGAGAAAAACATCACGGGGTGGTGCGCATTGTATGGGTGTGTGTTACATTACGTTCACTAGTAGGAGTGAGAAAAACATCACGGGGTGGTGCGCATTGTATGGGTGTGTGTTACATTACATTCACTAGTAGGAGTGAGAAAAGCATCACGGGGTGGTGCGCATTGTATGTGTGTGTTACATTAGATTCACTAGTAGGAGTGAGAAAAACATCACGGGGTGGTGCGCATTGTATGGGTGTGTGTTACATTAGATTCACTAGTAGGAGTGAGAAAAACATCACGGGGTGGTGCGCATTGTATGGGTGTGTGTTACATTACATTCACTAGTAGCAGTGAGAAAAACATCACGGGGTGGTGCGCATTGTATGGGTGTGTGTTACATTACATTCACTAGTAGCAGTGAGAAAAACATCACGGGGTGGTGCGCATTGTATGGGTGTGTGTTACATTACATTCACTAGTAGCAGTGAGAAAAACATCACGGGGTGGTGCGCATTGTATGGGTGTGTGTTACATTACATTCACTAGTAGCAGTGAGAAAAACATCACGGGGTGGTGCGCATTGTATGGGTGTGTGTTACATTAGATTCACTAGTAGCAGTGAGAAAAACATCACGGGGTGGTGCGCATTGTATGGGTTTGTGTTACATTAGATTCACTAGTAGCAGTGAGAAAAACATCACGGGGTGGTGCGCATTGTATGGGTGTGTGTTACATTAGATTCACTAGTAGCCGTGAGAAAAACATCACGGGGTGGTGCGCATTTTATGGGTTTGTGTTACATTAGATTCACTAGTAGGAGTGAGAAAAACATCACGGGTTGGTGCGCATTGTATGGGTGTGTGTTACATTAGATTCACTAGTAGCAGTGAGAAAAACATCACGGGGTGGTGCGCATTGTATGGGTGTGTGTTACATTAGATTCACTAGTAGGAGTGAGAAAAACATCACGGGGTGGTGCGCATTGTATGGGTGTGTGTTACATTACATTCACTAGTAGGAGTGAGAAAAACATCACGGGGTGGTGCGCATTGTATGGGTGTGTGTTACATTACATCCTCTAGTAGGAGTGAGAAAAACATCACGGGGTGGTGCGCATTGTATGGGTGTGTGTTACATTAGATTCACTAGTAGGAGTGAGAAAAACATCACGGGGTGGTGCGCCTTGTATGGGTGTGTGTTACATTACTTTCACTAGTACGAGTGAGAAAATCATCACGGGGTGGTGCGCATTGTATGGGTGTGTGTTACATTAGATTCACTAGTAGGAGTGAGAAAAACATCACGGGGTGGTGCGCATTGTATGTGTGTGTTACATTAGATTCACTAGTAGGAGTGAGAAAAACATCACGGGGTGGTGCGCATTGTATGGGTGTGTGTTACATTACATTCACTAGTAGGAGTGAGAAAAACATCACGGGGTGGTGCGCATTGTATGTGTGTGTTACATTAGATTCACTAGTAGGAGTGAGAAAAACATCACGGGGTGGTGCGCCTTGTATGTGTGTGTGTTACATTAGATTCACTAGTAGGAGTGAGAAAAACATCACGGGGTGGTGCGCCTTGTATGGGTGTGTGTTACATTAGATTCACTAGTAGGAGTGAGAAAAACATCACGGGGTGGTGCGCCTTGTATGGGTGTGTGTTACATTAGATTCACTAGTAGGAGTGAGAAAAACATCACGGGGTGGTGCGCCTTGTATGGGTGTGTGTTACATTAGATTCACTAGTAGGAGTGAGAAAAACATCACCGGGTGGTGCGCATTGTATGGGTGTGTGTTACATTAGATTCACTAGTAGGAGTGAGAAAAACATCACGGGGTGGTGCGCATTGTATGGGTGTGTGTCACATTAGATTCACTAGTAGCAGTGAGAAAAACATCACGGGGTGGTGCGCTTTGTATGGGTGTGTGTTAAATTAGATTCACTAGTAGCAGTGAGAAAAACATCACGGGGTGGTGCGCCTTGTATGGGTGTGTGTTACATTACATTCACTAGTAGCAGTGAGAAAAACATCACGGGGTGGTGCGCCTTGTATGGGTGTGTGTTACATTACATTCACTAGTAGGAGTGAGAAAAACATCACGGGGTGGTGCGCCTTGTATGGGTGTGTGTTACTTTAGATTCACTAGTAGGAGTGAGAAAAACATCACGGGGTGGTGCGCCTTGTATGGGTGTGTGTTACATTAGATTCACTAGTAGGAGTGAGAAAAACATCACGGGGTGGTGCGCCTTGTATGGGTGTGTGTTACATTAGATTCACTAGTAGCAGTGAGAAAAACATCACGCGGTGGTGCCCATTGTATGGGTGTGTGTCACATTAGATTCACTAGTAGCAGTGAGAAAAACATCACGGGGTGGTGCGCATTGTATGGGTGTGTGTCACATTACATTCACTAGTAGCAGTGAGAAAAACATCACGGGATGGTGCGCATTGTATGGGTGTGTGTTACATTACATTCACTAGTAGCAGTGAGAAAAACATCACGGGGTGGTGCGCATTGTATGGGTGTGTGTTACATTACATTCACTAGTAGCAGTGAGAAAAGCATCACGGGGTGGTGCGCATTGTATGGGTGTGTGTTACATTAGATTCACTAGTAGCAGTGAGAAAAACATCACGGGGTGGTGCGCATTGTATGGATGTGTGTTACATTACATTCACTAGTAGGAGTGAGAAAAACATCACGGGGTGGAGAGCATTGTATGGGTGTGTGTTACATTACATTCACTAGTAGGAGTGAGAAAAACATCACGGGGTGGTGCGCATTGTATGGGTGTGTGTTACATTACATTCACTAGTAGGAGTGAGAAAAACATCACGGGGTGGTGCGCATTGTATGGGTGTGTGTTACATTAGATTCACTAGTAGGAGTGAGAAAAACATCATGGGTGGTGCGCATTGTATGGGTGTGTGTTACATTAGATTCACTAGTAGCAGTGAGAAAAACATCACGGGGTGGTGCACATTGTATGGGTGTGTATTACATTAGATTCACTAGTAGGAGTGAGAAAAACATCACGGGGTGGTGAGCATTGTATGGGTGTGTGTTACATTAGATTCACTAGTAGCAGTGAGAAAAAATCACGGGGTGGTGCGCATTGTATGGGTGTGTGTTACATTACGTTCACTAGTAGGAGTGAGAAAAACATCACGGGGTGGTGCGCATTGTATGGGTGTGTGTTACATTACATTCACTAGTAGGAGTGAGAAAAGCATCACGGGGTGGTGCGCATTGTATGTGTGTGTTACATTAGATTCACTAGTAGGAGTGAGAAAAACATCACGGGGTGGTGCGCATTGTATGGGTGTGTGTTACATTAGATTCACTAGTAGGAGTGAGAAAAACATCACGGGGTGGTGCGCATTGTATGGGTGTGTGTTACATTACATTCACTAGTAGCAGTGAGAAAAACATCACGGGGTGGTGCGCATTGTATGGGTGTGTGTTACATTACATTCACTAGTAGCAGTGAGAAAAACATCACGGGGTGGTGCGCATTGTATGGGTGTGTGTTACATTACATTCACTAGTAGCAGTGAGAAAAACATCACGGGGTGGTGCGCATTGTATGGGTGTGTGTTACATTACATTCACTAGTAGCAGTGAGAAAAACATCACGGGGTGGTACGCATTGTATGGGTGTGTGTTACATTAGATTCACTAGTAGCAGTGAGAAAAACATCACGGGGTGGTGCGCATTGTATGGGTTTGTGTTACATTAGATTCACTAGTAGCAGTGAGAAAAACATCACGGGGTGGTGCGCATTGTATGGGTGTGTGTTACATTAGATTCACTAGTAGCCGTGAGAAAAACATCACGGGGTGGTGCGCATTTTATGGGTTTGTGTTACATTAGATTCACTAGTAGGAGTGAGAAAAACATCACGGGTTGGTGCGCATTGTATGGGTGTGTGTTACATTAGATTCACTAGTAGCAGTGAGAAAAACATCACGGGGTGGTGCGCATTGTATGGGTGTGTGTTACATTAGATTCACTAGTAGGAGTGAGAAAAACATCACGGGGTGGTGCGCATTGTATGGGTGTGTGTTACATTACATTCACTAGTAGGAGTGAGAAAAACATCACGGGGTGGTGCGCATTGTATGGGTGTGTGTTACATTACATCCTCTAGTAGGAGTGAGAAAAACATCACGGGGTGGTGCGCATTGTATGGGTGTGTGTTACATTAGATTCACTAGTAGGAGTGAGAAAAACATCACGGGGTGGTGCGCCTTGTATGGGTGTGTGTTACATTACTTTCACTAGTACGAGTGAGAAAATCATCACGGGGTGGTGCGCATTGTATGGGTGTGTGTTACATTAGATTCACTAGTAGGAGTGAGAAAAACATCACGGGGTGGTGCGCATTGTATGTGTGTGTTACATTAGATTCACTAGTAGGAGTGAGAAAAACATCACGGGGTGGTGCGCATTGTATGGGTGTGTGTTACATTACATTCACTAGTAGGAGTGAGAAAAACATCACGGGGTGGTGCGCATTGTATGTGTGTGTTACATTAGATTCACTAGTAGGAGTGAGAAAAACATCACGGGGTGGTGCGCCTTGTATGTGTGTGTGTTACATTAGATTCACTAGTAGGAGTGAGAAAAACATCACGGGGTGGTGCGCCTTGTATGGGTGTGTGTTACATTAGATTCACTAGTAGGAGTGAGAAAAACATCACGGGGTGGTGCGCCTTGTATGGGTGTGTGTTACATTAGATTCACTAGTAGGAGTGAGAAAAACATCACGGGGTGGTGCGCCTTGTATGGGTGTGTGTTACATTAGATTCACTAGTAGGAGTGAGAAAAACATCACCGGGTGGTGCGCATTGTATGGGTGTGTGTTACATTAGATTCACTAGTAGGAGTGAGAAAAACATCACGGGGTGGTGCGCATTGTATGGGTGTGTGTCACATTAGATTCACTAGTAGCAGTGAGAAAAACATCACGGGGTGGTGCGCTTTGTATGGGTGTGTGTTAAATTAGATTCACTAGTAGCAGTGAGAAAAACATCACGGGGTGGTGCGCCTTGTATGGGTGTGTGTTACATTACATTCACTAGTAGCAGTGAGAAAAACATCACGGGGTGGTGCGCCTTGTATGGGTGTGTGTTACATTACATTCACTAGTAGGAGTGAGAAAAACATCACGGGGTGGTGCGCCTTGTATGGGTGTGTGTTACTTTAGATTCACTAGTAGGAGTGAGAAAAACATCACGGGGTGGTGCGCATTGTATGGGTGTGTGTTACATTAGATTCACTAGTAGGAGTGAGAAAAACATCACGGGGTGGTGCGCCTTGTATGGGTGTGTGTTACATTAGATTCACTAGTAGGAGTGAGAAAAACATCACGGGGTGGTGCGCATTGTATGGGTGTGTGTTACATTACATTCACTAGTAGGAGTGAGAAAAACATCACGGGGTGGTGCGCATTGTATGGGTGTGTGTTACATTACATTCACTAGTAGGAGTGAGAAAAACATCATGGAGTGGTGCGCATTGTATCGGTGTGTGTTACATTACATTCACTAGTAGGAGTGAGAAAAACATCACGGGGTGGTGCGCATTGTATGGGTGTGTGTTACATTAGATTCACTAGTAGGAGTGAGAAAAACATCACGGGGTGGTGCGCATTGTATGGGTGTGTGTTACATTAGATTCACTAGTAGGAGTGAGAAAAACATCACGGGGTGGTGCGCATTGTATGGGTGTGTGTTACATTACATTCACTAGTAGGAGTGAGAAAACATCACGGGGTGGTGCGCATTGTATGGGTGTGTGTTACATTAGATTCACTAGTAGCAGTGAGAAAAACATCACGGGGTGGTGCGCATTGTATGGGTGTGTGTTACATTAGATTCACTAGTAGGAGTGAGAAAAACATCACGGGGTGGTGAGCATTGTATGGGTGTGTGTTACATTAGATTCACTAGTAGCAGTGAGAAAAACATCACGGGGTGGTGCGCATTGTATGGGTGTGTGTTACATTACATTCACTAGTAGGAGTGAGAAAAACATCACGGGGTGGTGCGCATTGTATGTGTGTGTGTCGCATTAGATTCCTTAGTAGAGGTGAGAAAAACATCACGGGGTGGTGCGCATTTTATGGGTGTGTGTCACATTATATTCACTAGCAGCAGTGAGAAAAACATCACGGGGTGGTGCGCATTTTATGGGTGTGTGTCACATTAGATTCACTAGTAGCAGTGAGAAAAACATCACGCGGTGGTGCCCATTGTATGGGTGTGTGTCACATTAGATTCACTAGTAGCAGTGAGAAAAACATCACGGGGTGGTGCGCATTGTATGGGTGTGTGTCACATTACATTCACTAGTAGCAGTGAGAAAAACATCACGGGATGGTGCGCATTGTATGGGTGTGTGTTACATTACATTCACTAGTAGCAGTGAGAAAAACATCACGGGGTGGTGCGCATTGTATGGGTGTGTGTTACATTACATTCACTAGTAGCAGTGAGAAAAGCATCACGGGGTGGTGCGCATTGTATGGGTGTGTGTTACATTAGATTCACTAGTAGCAGTGAGAAAAACATCACGGGGTGGTGCGCATTGTATGGATGTGTGTTACATTACATTCACTAGTAGGAGTGAGAAAAACATCACGGGGTGGAGAGCATTGTATGGGTGTGTGTTACATTACATTCACTAGTAGGAGTGAGAAAAACATCACGGGGTGGTGCGCATTGTATGGGTGTGTGTTACATTACATTCACTAGTAGGAGTGAGAAAAACATCACGGGGTGGTGCGCATTGTATGGGTGTGTGTTACATTAGATTCACTAGTAGGAGTGAGAAAAACATCACGGGGTGGTGCGCATTGTATGGGTGTGTGTTACATTAGATTCACTAGTAGGAGTGAGAAAAACATCACGGGGTGGTGCGCATTGTATGGGTGTGTGTTACATTACATTCAGTAGTAGCAGTGAGAAAAACATCACGGGGTGGTGCGCATTGTATGGGTGTGTGTTACATTACATTCACTAGTAGGAGTGAGAAAAACATCACGGGGTGGAGAGCATTGTATGGGTGTGTGTTACATTACATTCACTAGTAGGAGTGAGAAAAACATCACGGGGTGGTGCGCATTGTATGGGTGTGTGTTACATTACATTCACTAGTAGGAGTGAGAAAAACATCACGGGGTGGTGCGCATTGTATGGGTGTGTGTTACATTAGATTCACTAGTAGGAGTGAGAAAAACATCACGGGGTGGTGCGCATTGTATGGGTGTGTGTTACATTAGATTCACTAGTATGAGTGAGAAAAACATCACGGGGTGGTGCGCATTGTATGGGTGTGTGTTACATTACATTCACTAGTAGCAGTGAGAAAAACATCACGGGGTGGTGCGCATTGTATGGGTGTGTGTTACATTAGATTCACTAGTAGGAGTGAGAAAAACATCACGGGGTGGTGCGCATTGTATGGGTGTGTGTTACATTAGATTCACTAGTAGGAGTGAGAAAAACATCACGGGGTGGTGCGCATTGTATGGGTGTGTGTTACATTAGATTCAGTAGTAGCAGTGAGAAAAACATCACGGGGTGGTGCGCATTGTATGGGTGTGTGTTACATTAGATTCACTAGTAGGAGTGAGAAAAACATCACGGGGTGGTGCACCTTGTATGGGGGTGTGTTACATTAGATTCACTAGTAGCAGTGAGAAAAACATCACGGGGTGGTGCGCCTTGTATGGGTGTGTGTTACATTACATTCACTAGTAGGAGTGAGAAAAACATCACGGGGTGGTGCGCATTGTATGGGTGTGTGTTACATTACATTCACTAGTAGCAGTGAGAAAAACATCACGGGGTGGTGCGCATTGTATGGGTGTGTGTTACATTACATTCACTAGTAGCAGTGAGAAAAACATCACGGGGTGGTGCGCATTGTATGGGTGTGTGTTACATTACATTCACTAGTAGCAGTGAGAAAAACATCACGGAGTGGTGCGCATTGTATGGGTGTGTGTTACATTACATTCACTAGTAGCAGTGAGAAAAACATCACGGGGTGGTACGCATTGTATGGGTGTGTGTTACATTAGATTCACTAGTAGCAGTGAGAAAAACATCACGGGGTGGTGCGCATTGTATGGGTGTGTGTTACATTAGATTCACTAGTAGCAGTGAGAAAAACATCACGGGTTGGTGCGCATTGTATTGTTGTGTGTTACATTAGATTCACTAGTAGCAGTGAGAAAAACATCACGGGGTGGTGCGCATTGTATGGGTGTGTGTTACATTAGATTCACTAGTAGGAGTGAGAAAAACATCACGGGGTGGTGTGCATTGTATGGGTGTGTGTTACATTAGATTCACTAGTAGGAGTGAGAAAAACATCACGGGGTGGTGCGCATTGTATGGGTGTGTGTTACATTACATTCAGTAGTAGCAGTGAGAAAAACATCACGGGGTGGTGCGCATTGTATGGGTGTGTGTTACATTACATTCACTAGTAGGAGTGAGAAAAACATCACGGGGTGGAGAGCATTGTATGGGTGTGTGTTACATTACATTCACTAGTAGGAGTGAGAAAAACATCACGGGGTGGTGCGCATTGTATGGGTGTGTGTTACATTACATTCACTAGTAGGAGTGAGAAAAACATCACGGGGTGGTGCGCATTGTATGGGTGTGTGTTACATTAGATTCACTAGTAGGAGTGAGAAAAACATCACGGGGTGGTGCGCATTGTATGGGTGTGTGTTACATTAGATTCACTAGTATGAGTGAGAAAAACATCACGGGGTGGTGCGCATTGTATGGGTGTGTGTTACATTACATTCACTAGTAGCAGTGAGAAAAACATCACGGGGTGGTGCGCATTGTATGGGTGTGTGTTACATTAGATTCACTAGTAGGAGTGAGAAAAACATCACGGGGTGGTGCGCATTGTATGGGTGTGTGTTACATTTGATTCACTAGTAGGAGTGAGAAAAACATCACGGGGTGGTGCGCATTGTATGGGTGTGTGTTACATTACATTCACTAGTAGCAGTGAGAAAAACATCACGGGGTGGTGCGCATTGTATGGGTGTGTGTTACATTAGATTCACTAGTAGGAGTGAGAAAAACATCACGGGGTGGTGCGCATTGTATGGGTGTGTGTTACATTAGATTCAGTAGTAGCAGTGAGAAAAACATCACGGGGTGGTGCGCATTGTATGGGTGTGTGTTACATTAGATTCACTAGTAGGAGTGAGAAAAACATCACGGGGTGGTGCACCTTGTATGGGGGTGTGTTACATTAGATTCACTAGTAGCAGTGAGAAAAACATCACGGGGTGGTGCGCCTTGTATGGGTGTGTGTTACATTACATTCACTAGTAGGAGTGAGAAAAACATCACGGGGTGGTGCGCATTGTATGGGTGTGTGTTACATTACATTCACTAGTAGCAGTGAGAAAAACATCACGGGGTGGTGCGCATTGTATGGGTGTGTGTTACATTACATTCACTAGTAGCAGTGAGAAAAACATCACGGGGTGGTGCGCATTGTATGGGTGTGTGTTACATTACATTCACTAGTAGCAGTGAGAAAAACATCACGGAGTGGTGCGCATTGTATGGGTGTGTGTTACATTACATTCACTAGTAGCAGTGAGAAAAACATCACGGGGTGGTACGCATTGTATGGGTGTGTGTTACATTAGATTCACTAGTAGCAGTGAGAAAAACATCACGGGGTGGTGCGCATTGTATGGGTGTGTGTTACATTAGATTCACTAGTAGCAGTGAGAAAAACATCACGGGTTGGTGCGCATTGTATTGTTGTGTGTTACATTAGATTCACTAGTAGCAGTGAGAAAAACATCACGGGGTGGTGCGCATTGTATGGGTGTGTGTTACATTAGATTCACTAGTAGGAGTGAGAAAAACATCACGGGGTGGTGTGCATTGTATGGGTGTGTGTTACATTAGATTCACTAGTAGGAGTGAGAAAAACATCACGGGGTGGTGCGCATTGTATGGGTGTGTGTTACATTACATTCACTAGAAGGAGTGAGAAAAACATCACGGGGTGGTGCGCATTGTATGGGTGTGTGTTACATTACATTCACTAGTAGGAGTGAGAAAAACATCACGGGGTGGTGCGCATTGTATGGGTGTGTGTTACATTAGATTCACTAGTAGGAGTGAGAAAAACATCATGGGTGGTGCGCATTGTATGGGTGTGTGTTACATTAGATTCACTAGTAGCAGTGAGAAAAACATCACGGGGTGGTGCGCATTGTATGGGTGTGTATTACATTAGATTCACTAGTAGGAGTGAGAAAAACATCACGGGGTGGTGAGCATTGTATGGGTGTGTGTTACATTAGATTCACTAGTAGCAGTGAGAAAAACATCACGGGGTGGTGCACATTGTATGGGTGTGTGTTACATTACGTTCACTAGTAGGAGTGAGAAAAACATCACGGGGTGGTGCGCATTGTATGGGTGTGTGTTACATTACATTCACTAGTAGGAGTGAGAAAAGCATCACGGGGTGGTGCGCATTGTATGTGTGTGTTACATTAGATTCACTAGTAGCAGTGAGAAAAACATCACGGGGTGGTGCGCATTGTATGGGTGTGTGTTACATTAGATTCACTAGTAGGAGTGAGAAAAACATCACGGGGTGGTGTGCATTGTATGGGTGTGTGTTACATTAGATTCACTAGTAGGAGTGAGAAAAACATCACGGGGTGGTGCGCATTGTATGGGTGTGTGTTACATTACATTCACTAGTAGCAGTGAGAAAAACATCACGGGGTGGTGCGCATTGTATGGGTGTGTGTTACATTACATTCACTAGTAGCAGTGAGAAAAACATCACGGGGTGGTGCGCATTGTATGGGTGTGTGTTACATTACATTCACTAGTAGCAGTGAGAAAAACATCACGGGGTGGTGCGCATTGTATGGGTGTGTGTTACATTACATTCACTAGTAGCAGTGAGAAAAACATCACGGGGTGGTGCGCATTGTATGGGTGTGTGTTACATTAGATTCACTAGTAGCAGTGAGAAAAACATCACGGGGTGGTGCGCATTGTATGGGTTTGTGTTACATTAGATTCACTAGTAGCAGTGAGAAAAACATCACGGGGTGGTGCGCATTGTATGGGTGTGTGTTACATTAGATTCACTAGTAGCCGTGAGAAAAACATCACGGGGTGGTGCGCATTTTATGGGTTTGTGTTACATTAGATTCACTAGTAGGAGTGAGAAAAACATCACGGGTTGGTGCGCATTGTATGGGTGTGTGTTACATTAGATTCACTAGTAGCAGTGAGAAAAACATCACGGGGTGGTGCGCATTGTATGGGTGTGTGTTACATTAGATTCACTAGTAGGAGTGAGAAAAACATCACGGGGTGGTGCGCATTGTATGGGTGTGTGTTACATTACATTCACTAGTAGGAGTGAGAAAAACATCACGGGGTGGTGCGCATTGTATGGGTGTGTGTTACATTACATCCTCTAGTAGGAGTGAGAAAAACATCACGGGGTGGTGCGCATTGTATGGGTGTGTGTTACATTAGATTCACTAGTAGGAGTGAGAAAAACATCACGGGGTGGTGCGCCTTGTATGGGTGTGTGTTACATTACTTTCACTAGTACGAGTGAGAAAATCATCACGGGGTGGTGCGCATTGTATGGGTGTGTGTTACATTAGATTCACTAGTAGGAGTGAGAAAAACATCACGGGGTGGTGCGCATTGTATGTGTGTGTTACATTAGATTCACTAGTAGGAGTGAGAAAAACATCACGGGGTGGTGCGCATTGTATGGGTGTGTGTTACATTACATTCACTAGTAGGAGTGAGAAAAACATCACGGGGTGGTGCGCATTGTATGTGTGTGTTACATTAGATTCACTAGTAGGAGTGAGAAAAACATCACGGGGTGGTGCGCCTTGTATGTGTGTGTGTTACATTAGATTCACTAGTAGGAGTGAGAAAAACATCACGGGGTGGTGCGCCTTGTATGGGTGTGTGTTACATTAGCTTCACTAGTAGGAGTGAGAAAAACATCACGGGGTGGTGCGCCTTGTATGGGTGTGTGTTACATTAGATTCACTAGTAGGAGTGAGAAAAACATCACGGGGTGGTGCGCCTTGTATGGGTGTGTGTTACATTAGATTCACTAGTAGGAGTGAGAAAAACATCACCGGGTGGTGCGCATTGTATGGGTGTGTGTTACATTAGATTCACTAGTAGGAGTGAGAAAAACATCACGGGGTGGTGCGCATTGTATGGGTGTGTGTCACATTAGATTCACTAGTAGCAGTGAGAAAAACATCACGGGGTGGTGCGCTTTGTATGGGTGTGTGTTAAATTAGATTCACTAGTAGCAGTGAGAAAAACATCACGGGGTGGTGCGCCTTGTATGGGTGTGTGTTACATTACATTCACTAGTAGCAGTGAGAAAAACATCACGGGGTGGTGCGCCTTGTATGGGTGTGTGTTACATTACATTCACTAGTAGGAGTGAGAAAAACATCACGGGGTGGTGCGCCTTGTATGGGTGTGTGTTACTTTAGATTCACTAGTAGGAGTGAGAAAAACATCACGGGGTGGTGCGCCTTGTATGGGTGTGTGTTACATTAGATTCACTAGTAGGAGTGAGAAAAACATCACGGGGTGGTGCGCCTTGTATGGGTGTGTGTTACATTAGATTCACTAGTAGGAGTGAGAAAAACATCACGGGGTGGTGCGCATTGTATGGGTGTGTGTTACATTACATTCACTAGTAGGAGTGAGAAAAACATCACGGGGTGGTGCGCATTGTATGGGTGTGTGTTACATTACATTCACTAGTAGGAGTGAGAAAAACATCATGGAGTGGTGCGCATTGTATCGGTGTGTGTTACATTACATTCACTAGTAGGAGTGAGAAAAACATCACGGGGTGGTGCGCATTGTATGGGTGTGTGTTACATTAGATTCACTAGTAGGAGTGAGAAAAACATCACGGGGTGGTGCGCATTGTATGGGTGTGTGTTACATTAGATTCACTAGTAGGAGTGAGAAAAACATCACGGGGTGGTGCGCATTGTATGGGTGTGTGTTACATTACATTCACTAGTAGGAGTGAGAAAAACATCACGGGGTGGTGCGCATTGTATGGGTGTGTGTTACATTAGATTCACTAGTAGCAGTGAGAAAAACATCACGGGGTGGTGCGCATTGTATGGGTGTGTGTTACATTAGATTCACTAGTAGGAGTGAGAAAAACATCACGGGGTGGTGAGCATTGTATGGGTGTGTGTTACATTAGATTCACTAGTAGCAGTGAGAAAAACATCACGGGGTGGTGCGCATTGTATGGGTGTGTGTTACATTACATTCACTAGTAGGAGTGAGAAAAACATCACGGGGTGGTGCGCATTGTATGTGTGTGTGTCTCATTAGATTCCTTAGTAGAGGTGAGAAAAACATCACGGGGTGGTGCGCATTTTATGGGTGTGTGTCACATTATATTCACTAGTAGCAGTGAGAAAAACATCACGGGGTGGTGCGCATTTTATGGGTGTGTGTCACATTAGATTCACTAGTAGCAGTGAGAAAAACATCACGCGGTGGTGCCCATTGTATGGGTGTGTGTCACATTAGATTCACTAGTAGCAGTGAGAAAAACATCACGGGGTGGTGCGCATTGTATGGGTGTGTGTCACATTACATTCACTAGTAGCAGTGAGAAAAACATCACGGGATGGTGCGCATTGTATGGGTGTGTGTTACATTACATTCACTAGTAGCAGTGAGAAAAACATCACGGGGTGGTGCGCATTGTAAGGGTGTGTGTTACATTACATTCACTAGTAGCAGTGAGAAAAGCATCACGGGGTGGTGCGCATTGTATGGGTGTGTGTTACATTAGATTCACTAGTAGCAGTGAGAAAAACATCACGGGGTGGTGCGCATTGTATGGATGTGTGTTACATTACATTCACTAGTAGGAGTGAGAAAAACATCACGGGGTGGAGAGCATTGTATGGGTGTGTGTTACATTACATTCACTAGTAGCAGTGAGAAAAACATCACGGGGTGGTGCGCATTGTATGGGTGTGTGTTACATTACATTCACTAGTAGGAGTGAGAAAAACATCACGGGGTGGTGCACATTGTATGGGTGTGTGTTACATTAGATTCACTAGTAGGAGTGAGAAAAACATCACGGGGTGGTGCGCATTGTATGGGTGTGTGTTACATTACATTCACTAGTAGGAGTGAGAAAAACATCACGGGGTGGTGCGCATTGTATGGGTGTGTGTTACATTACATTCAGTAGTAGCAGTGAGAAAAACATCACGGGGTGGTGCGCATTGTATGGGTGTGTGTTACATTACATTCACTAGTAGGAGTGAGAAAAACATCACGGGGTGGAGAGCATTGTATGGGTGTGTGTTACATTACATTCACTAGTAGGAGTGAGAAAAACATCACGGGGTGGTGCGCATTGTATGGGTGTGTGTTACATTACATTCACTAGTAGGAGTGAGAAAAACATCACGGGGTGGTGCGCATTGTATGGGTGTGTGTTACATTAGATTCACTAGTAGGAGTGAGAAAAACATCACGGGGTGGTGCGCATTGTATGGGTGTGTGTTACATTAGATTCACTAGTATGAGTGAGAAACACATCACGGGGTGGTGCGCATTGTATGGGTGTGTGTTACATTACATTCACTAGTAGCAGTGAGAAAAACATCACGGGGTGGTGCGCATTGTATGGGTGTGTGTTACATTAGATTCACTAGTAGGAGTGAGAAAAACATCACGGGGTGGTGCGCATTGTATGGGTGTGTGTTACATTAGATTCACTAGTAGGAGTGAGAAAAACATCACGGGGTGGTGCGCATTGTATGGGTGTGTGTTACATTACATTCACTAGTAGCAGTGAGAAAAACATCACGGGGTGGTGCGCATTGTATGGGTGTGTGTTACGTTAGATTCACTAGTAGGAGTGAGAAAAACATCACGGGGTGGTGCGCATTGTATGGGTGTGTGTTACATTAGATTCAGTAGTAGCAGTGAGAAAAACATCACGGGGTGGTGCGCATTGTATGGGTGTGTGTTACATTAGATTCACTAGTAGGAGTGAGAAAAACATCACGGGGTGTTGCACCTTGTATGGGTGTGTGTTACATTAGATTCACTAGTAGCAGTGAGAAAAACATCACGGGGTGGTGCGCCTTGTATGGGTGTGTGTTACATTACATTCACTAGTAGGAGTGAGAAAAACATCACGGGGTGGTGCGCATTGTATGGGTGTGTGTTACATTACATTCACTAGTAGCAGTGAGAAAAACATCACGGGGTGGTGCGCATTGTATGGGTGTGTGTTACATTACATTCACTAGTAGCAGTGAGAAAAACATCACGGGGTGGTGCGCATTGTATGGGTGTGTGTTACATTACATTCACTAGTAGCAGTGAGAAAAACATCACGGAGTGGTGCGCATTGTATGGGTGTGTGTTACATTACATTCACTAGTAGCAGTGAGAAAAACATCACGGGGTGGTGCGCATTGTATGGGTGTGTGTTACATTACATTCACTAGTAGCAGTGAGAAAAACATCACGGGGTGGTGCGCATTGTATGGGTGTGTGTTACATTAGATTCACTAGTAGCAGTGAGAAAAACATCACGGGGTGGTGCGCATTGTATGGGTGTGTGTTACATTAGATTCACTAGTAGCAGTGAGAAAAACATCACGGGTTGGTGCGCATTGTATTGTTGTGTGTTACATTAGATTCACTAGTAGCAGTGAGAAAAACATCACGGGGTGGTGCGCATTGTATGGGTGTGTGTTACATTAGATTCACTAGTAGGAGTGAGAAAAACATCACGGGGTGGTGTGCATTGTATGGGTGTGTGTTACATTAGATTCACTAGTAGGAGTGAGAAAAACATCACGGGGTGGTGCGCATTGTATGGGTGTGTGTTACATTACATTCACTAGAAGGAGTGAGAAAAACATCACGGGGTGGTGCGCATTGTATGGGTGTGTGTTACATTACATTCACTAGTAGGAGTGAGAAAAACATCACGGGGTGGTGCGCATTGTATGGGTGTGTGTTACATTAGATTCACTAGTAGGAGTGAGAAAAACATCATGGGTGGTGCGCATTGTATGGGTGTGTGTTACATTAGATTCACTAGTAGCAGTGAGAAAAACATCACGGGGTGGTGCACATTGTATGGGTGTGTATTACATTAGATTCACTAGTAGGAGTGAGAAAAACATCACGGGGTGGTGAGCATTGTATGGGTGTGTGTTACATTAGATTCACTAGTAGCAGTGAGAAAAACATCACGGGGTGGTGCACATTGTATGGGTGTGTGTTACATTACGTTCACTAGTAGGAGTGAGAAAAACATCACGGGGTGGTGCGCATTGTATGGGTGTGTGTTACATTACATTCACTAGTAGGAGTGAGAAAAGCATCACGGGGTGGTGCGCATTGTATGTGTGTGTTACATTAGATTCACTAGTAGGAGTGAGAAAAACATCACGGGGTGGTGCGCATTGTATGGGTGTGTGTTACATTAGATTCACTAGTAGGAGTGAGAAAAACATCACGGGGTGGTGCGCATTGTATGGGTGTGTGTTACATTACATTCACTAGTAGCAGTGAGAAAAACATCACGGGGTGGTGCGCATTGTATGGGTGTGTGTTACATTACATTCACTAGTAGCAGTGAGAAAAACATCACGGAGTGGTGCGCATTGTATGGGTGTGTGTTACATTACATTCACTAGTAGCAGTGAGAAAAACATCACGGGGTGGTGCGCATTGTATGGGTGTGTGTTACATTAGATTCACTAGTAGGAGTGAGAAAAACATCACGGGGTGGTGCGCATTGTATGGGTGTGTGTTACATTAGATTCACTAGTAGGAGTGAGAAAAACATCACGGGGTGGTGCGCATTGTATGGGTGTGTGTTACATTACATTCACTAGTAGCAGTGAGAAAAACATCACGGGGTGGTGCGCATTGTATGGGTGTGTGTTACGTTAGATTCACTAGTAGGAGTGAGAAAAACATCACGGGGTGGTGCGCATTGTATGGGTGTGTGTTACATTAGATTCAGTAGTAGCAGTGAGAAAAACATCACGGGGTGGTGCGCATTGTATGGGTGTGTGTTACATTAGATTCACTAGTAGGAGTGAGAAAAACATCACGGGGTGTTGCACCTTGTATGGGTGTGTGTTACATTAGATTCACTAGTAGCAGTGAGAAAAACATCACGGGGTGGTGCGCCTTGTATGGGTGTGTGTTACATTACATTCACTAGTAGGAGTGAGAAAAACATCACGGGGTGGTGCGCATTGTATGGGTGTGTGTTACATTACATTCACTAGTAGCAGTGAGAAAAACATCACGGGGTGGTGCGCATTGTATGGGTGTGTGTTACATTACATTCACTAGTAGCAGTGAGAAAAACATCACGGGGTGGTGCGCATTGTATGGGTGTGTGTTACATTACATTCACTAGTAGCAGTGAGAAAAACATCACGGAGTGGTGCGCATTGTATGGGTGTGTGTTACATTACATTCACTAGTAGCAGTGAGAAAAACATCACGGGGTGGTGCGCATTGTATGGGTGTGTGTTACATTACATTCACTAGTAGCAGTGAGAAAAACATCACGGGGTGGTGCGCATTGTATGGGTGTGTGTTACATTAGATTCACTAGTAGCAGTGAGAAAAACATCACGGGGTGGTGCGCATTGTATGGGTGTGTGTTACATTAGATTCACTAGTAGCAGTGAGAAAAACATCACGGGTTGGTGCGCATTGTATTGTTGTGTGTTACATTAGATTCACTAGTAGCAGTGAGAAAAACATCACGGGGTGGTGCGCATTGTATGGGTGTGTGTTACATTAGATTCACTAGTAGGAGTGAGAAAAACATCACGGGGTGGTGTGCATTGTATGGGTGTGTGTTACATTAGATTCACTAGTAGGAGTGAGAAAAACATCACGGGGTGGTGCGCATTGTATGGGTGTGTGTTACATTACATTCACTAGAAGGAGTGAGAAAAACATCACGGGGTGGTGCGCATTGTATGGGTGTGTGTTACATTACATTCACTAGTAGGAGTGAGAAAAACATCACGGGGTGGTGCGCATTGTATGGGTGTGTGTTACATTAGATTCACTAGTAGGAGTGAGAAAAACATCATGGGTGGTGCGCATTGTATGGGTGTGTGTTACATTAGATTCACTAGTAGCAGTGAGAAAAACATCACGGGGTGGTGCACATTGTATGGGTGTGTATTACATTAGATTCACTAGTAGGAGTGAGAAAAACATCACGGGGTGGTGAGCATTGTATGGGTGTGTGTTACATTAGATTCACTAGTAGCAGTGAGAAAAACATCACGGGGTGGTGCACATTGTATGGGTGTGTGTTACATTACGTTCACTAGTAGGAGTGAGAAAAACATCACGGGGTGGTGCGCATTGTATGGGTGTGTGTTACATTACATTCACTAGTAGGAGTGAGAAAAGCATCACGGGGTGGTGCGCATTGTATGTGTGTGTTACATTAGATTCACTAGTAGGAGTGAGAAAAACATCACGGGGTGGTGCGCATTGTATGGGTGTGTGTTACATTAGATTCACTAGTAGGAGTGAGAAAAACATCACGGGGTGGTGCGCATTGTATGGGTGTGTGTTACATTACATTCACTAGTAGCAGTGAGAAAAACATCACGGGGTGGTGCGCATTGTATGGGTGTGTGTTACATTACATTCACTAGTAGCAGTGAGAAAAACATCACGGAGTGGTGCGCATTGTATGGGTGTGTGTTACATTACATTCACTAGTAGCAGTGAGAAAAACATCACGGGGTGGTACGCATTGTATGGGTGTGTGTTACATTAGATTCACTAGTAGCAGTGAGAAAAACATCACGGGGTGGTGCGCATTGTATGGGTGTGTGTTACATTAGATTCACTAGTAGCAGTGAGAAAAACATCACGGGTTGGTGCGCATTGTATTGTTGTGTGTTACATTAGATTCACTAGTAGCAGTGAGAAAAACATCACGGGGTGGTGCGCATTGTATGGGTGTGTGTTACATTAGATTCACTAGTAGGAGTGAGAAAAACATCACGGGGTGGTGTGCATTGTATGGGTGTGTGTTACATTAGATTCACTAGTAGGAGTGAGAAAAACATCACGGGGTGGTGCGCATTGTATGGGTGTGTGTTACATTACATTCACTAGAAGGAGTGAGAAAAACATCACGGGGTGGTGCGCATTGTATGGGTGTGTGTTACATTACATTCACTAGTAGGAGTGAGAAAAACATCACGGGGTGGTGCGCATTGTATGGGTGTGTGTTACATTAGATTCACTAGTAGGAGTGAGAAAAACATCATGGGTGGTGCGCATTGTATGGGTGTGTGTTACATTAGATTCACTAGTAGCAGTGAGAAAAACATCACGGGGTGGTGCACATTGTATGGGTGTGTATTACATTAGATTCACTAGTAGGAGTGAGAAAAACATCACGGGGTGGTGAGCATTGTATGGGTGTGTGTTACATTAGATTCACTAGTAGCAGTGAGAAAAACATCACGGGGTGGTGCACATTGTATGGGTGTGTGTTACATTACGTTCACTAGTAGGAGTGAGAAAAACATCACGGGGTGGTGCACATTGTATGGGTGTGTGTTACATTACGTTCACTAGTAGGAGTGAGAAAAACATCACGGGGTGGTGCGCATTGTATGGGTGTGTGTTACATTACATTCACTAGTTGGAGTGAGAAAAGCATCACGGGGTGGTGCGCATTGTATGTGTGTGTTACATTAGATTCACTAGTAGCAGTGAGAAAAACATCACGGGGTGGTGCGCATTGTATGGGTGTGTGTTACATTAGATTCACTAGTAGGAGTGAGAAAAACATCACGGGGTGGTGTGCATTGTATGGGTGTGTGTTACATTAGATTCACTAGTAGGAGTGAGAAAAACATCACGGGGTGGTGCGCATTGTATGGGTGTGTGTTACATTACATTCACTAGTAGCAGTGAGAAAAACATCACGGGGTGGTGCGCATTGTATGGGTGTGTGTTACATTACATTCACTAGTAGCAGTGAGAAAAACATCACGGGGTGGTGCGCATTGTATGGGTGTGTGTTACATTACATTCACTAGTAGCAGTGAGAAAAACATCACGGGGTGGTGCGCATTGTATGGGTGTGTGTTACATTACATTCACTAGTAGCAGTGAGAAAAACATCACGGGGTGGTGCGCATTGTATGGGTGTGTGTTACATTAGATTCACTAGTAGCAGTGAGAAAAACATCACGGGGTGGTGCGCATTGTATGGGTTTGTGTTACATTAGATTCACTAGTAGCAGTGAGAAAAACATCACGGGGTGGTGCGCATTGTATGGGTGTGTGTTACATTAGATTCACTAGTAGCCGTGAGAAAAACATCACGGGGTGGTGCGCATTTTATGGGTTTGTGTTACATTAGATTCACTAGTAGGAGTGAGAAAAACATCACGGGTTGGTGCGCATTGTATGGGTGTGTGTTACATTAGATTCACTAGTAGCAGTGAGAAAAACATCACGGGGTGGTGCGCATTGTATGGGTGTGTGTTACATTAGATTCACTAGTAGGAGTGAGAAAAACATCACGGGGTGGTGCGCATTGTATGGGTGTGTGTTACATTACATTCACTAGTAGGAGTGAGAAAAACATCACGGGGTGGTGCGCATTGTATGGGTGTGTGTTACATTACATCCTCTAGTAGGAGTGAGAAAAACATCACGGGGTGGTGCGCATTGTATGGGTGTGTGTTACATTAGATTCACTAGTAGGAGTGAGAAAAACATCACGGGGTGGTGCGCCTTGTATGGGTGTGTGTTACATTACTTTCACTAGTACGAGTGAGAAAATCATCACGGGGTGGTGCGCATTGTATGGGTGTGTGTTACATTAGATTCACTAGTAGGAGTGAGAAAAACATCACGGGGTGGTGCGCATTGTATGTGTGTGTTACATTAGATTCACTAGTAGGAGTGAGAAAAACATCACGGGGTGGTGCGCATTGTATGGGTGTGTGTTACATTACATTCACTAGTAGGAGTGAGAAAAACATCACGGGGTGGTGCGCATTGTATTTGTGTGTTACATTAGATTCACTAGTAGGAGTGAGAAAAACATCACGGGGTGGTGCGCCTTGTATGTGTGTGTGTTACATTAGATTCACTAGTAGGAGTGAGAAAAACATCACGGGGTGGTGCGCCTTGTATGGGTGTGTGTTACATTAGATTCACTAGTAGGAGTGAGAAAAACATCACGGGGTGGTGCGCCTTGTATGGGTGTGTGTTACATTAGATTCACTAGTAGGAGTGAGAAAAACATCACGGGGTGGTGCGCCTTGTATGGGTGTGTGTTACATTAGATTCACTAGTAGGAGTGAGAAAAACATCACCGGGTGGTGCGCATTGTATGGGTGTGTGTTACATTAGATTCACTAGTAGGAGTGAGAAAAACATCACGGGGTGGTGCGCATTGTATGGGTGTGTGTCACATTAGATTCACTAGTAGCAGTGAGAAAAACATCACGGGGTGGTGCGCTTTGTATGGGTGTGTGTTAAATTAGATTCACTAGTAGCAGTGAGAAAAACATCACGGGGTGGTGCGCCTTGTATGGGTGTGTGTTACATTACATTCACTAGTAGCAGTGAGAAAAACATCACGGGGTGGTGCGCCTTGTATGGGTGTGTGTTACATTACATTCACTAGTAGGAGTGAGAAAAACATCACGGGGTGGTGCGCCTTGTATGGGTGTGTGTTACTTTAGATTCACTAGTAGGAGTGAGAAAAACATCACGGGGTGGTGCGCCTTGTATGGGTGTGTGTTACATTAGATTCACTAGTAGGAGTGAGAAAAACATCACGGGGTGGTGCGCCTTGTATGGGTGTGTGTTACATTAGATTCACTAGTAGGAGTGAGAAAAACATCACGGGGTGGTGCGCATTGTATGGGTGTGTGTTACATTACATTCACTAGTAGGAGTGAGAAAAACATCACGGGGTGGTGCGCATTGTATGGGTGTGTGTTACATTACATTCACTAGTAGGAGTGAGAAAAACATCATGGAGTGGTGCGCATTGTATCGGTGTGTGTTACATTACATTCACTAGTAGGAGTGAGAAAAACATCACGGGGTGGTGCGCATTGTATGGGTGTGTGTTACATTAGATTCACTAGTAGGAGTGAGAAAAACATCACGGGGTGGTGCGCATTGTATGGGTGTGTGTTACATTAGATTCACTAGTAGGAGTGAGAAAAACATCACGGGGTGGTGCGCATTGTATGGGTGTGTGTTACATTACATTCACTAGTAGGAGTGAGAAAAACATCACGGGGTGGTGCGCATTGTATGGGTGTGTGTTACATTAGATTCACTAGTAGCAGTGAGAAAAACATCACGGGGTGGTGCGCATTGTATGGGTGTGTGTTACATTAGATTCACTAGTAGGAGTGAGAAAAACATCACGGGGTGGTGAGCATTGTATGGGTGTGTGTTACATTAGATTCACTAGTAGCAGTGAGAAAAACATCACGGGGTGGTGCGCATTGTATGGGTGTGTGTTACATTACATTCACTAGTAGCAGTGAGAAAAACATCACGGGGTGGTGCGCATTGTATGTGTGTGTGTCTCATTAGATTCCTTAGTAGAGGTGAGAAAAACATCACGGGGTGGTGCGCATTTTATGGGTGTGTGTCACATTATATTCACTAGTAGCAGTGAGAAAAACATCACGGGGTGGTGCGCATTTTATGGGTGTGTGTCACATTAGATTCACTAGTAGCAGTGAGAAAAACATCACGCGGTGGTGCCCATTGTATGGGTGTGTGTCACATTAGATTCACTAGTAGCAGTGAGAAAAACATCACGGGGTGGTGCGCATTGTATGGGTGTGTGTCACATTACATTCACTAGTAGCAGTGAGAAAAACATCACGGGATGGTGCGCATTGTATGGGTGTGTGTTACATTACATTCACTAGTAGCAGTGAGAAAAACATCACGGGGTGGTGCGCATTGTATGGGTGTGTGTTACATTACATTCACTAGTAGCAGTGAGAAAAGCATCACGGGGTGGTGCGCATTGTATGGGTGTGTGTTACATTAGATTCACTAGTAGCAGTGAGAAAAACATCACGGGGTGTTGCGCATTGTATGGATGTGTGTTACATTACATTCACTAGTAGGAGTGAGAAAAACATCACGGGGTGGAGAGCATTGTATGGGTGTGTGTTACATTACATTCACTAGTAGGAGTGAGAAAAACATCACGGGGTGGTGCGCATTGTATGGGTGTGTGTTACATTACATTCACTAGTAGGAGTGAGAAAAACATCACGGGGTGGTGCACATTGTATGGGTGTGTGTTACATTAGATTCACTAGTAGGAGTGAGAAAAACATCACGGGGTGGTGCGCATTGTATGGGTGTGTGTTACATTAGATTCACTAGTAGGAGTGAGAAAAACATCACGGGGTGGTGCGCATTGTATGGGTGTGTGTTACATTACATTCACTAGTAGGAGTGAGAAAAACATCACGGGGTGGAGAGCATTGTATGGGTGTGTGTTACATTACATTCACTAGTAGGAGTGAGAAAAACATCACGGGGTGGTGCGCATTGTATGGGTGTGTGTTACATTAGATTCACTAGTAGCAGTGAGAAAAACATCACGGGGTGGTGCGCATTGTATGGGTGTGTGTCACATTACATTCACTAGTAGCAGTGAGAAAAACATCACGGGATGGTGCGCATTGTATGGGTGTGTGTTACATTACATTCACTAGTAGCAGTGAGAAAAACATCACGGGGTGGTGCGCATTGTATGGGTGTGTGTTACATTACATTCACTAGTAGCAGTGAGAAAAGCATCACGGGGTGGTGCGCATTGTATGGGTGTGTGTTACATTAGATTCACTAGTAGCAGTGAGAAAAACATCACGGGGTGGTGCGCATTGTATGGATGTGTGTTACATTACATTCACTAGTAGGAGTGAGAAAAACATCACGGGGTGGAGAGCATTGTATGGGTGTGTGTTACATTACATTCACTAGTAGGAGTGAGAAAAACATCACGGGGTGGTGCGCATTGTATGGGTGTGTGTTACATTACATTCACTAGTAGGAGTGAGAAAAACATCACGGGGTGGTGCACATTGTATGGGTGTGTGTTACATTAGATTCACTAGTAGGAGTGAGAAAAACATCACGGGGTGGTGCGCATTGTATGGGTGTGTGTTACATTAGATTCACTAGTAGGAGTGAGAAAAACATCACGGGGTGGTGCGCATTGTATGGGTGTGTGTTACATTACATTCACTAGTAGGAGTGAGAAAAACATCACGGGGTGGAGAGCATTGTATGGGTGTGTGTTACATTACATTCACTAGTAGGAGTGAGAAAAACATCACGGGGTGGTGCGCATTGTATGGGTGTGTGTTACATTACATTCACTAGTAGGAGTGAGAAAAACATCACGGGGTGGTGCGCATTGTATGGGTGTGTGTTACATTAGATTCACTAGTAGGAGTGAGAAAAACATCACGGGGTGGTGCGCATTGTATGGGTGTGTGTTACATTAGATTCAGTAGTAGCAGTGAGAAAAACATCACGGGGTGGTGCGCATTGTATGGGTGTGTGTTACATTAGATTCACTAGTAGGAGTGAGAAAAACATCACGGGGTGGTGCACCTTGTATGGGTGTGTGTTACATTAGATTCACTAGTAGCAGTGAGAAAAACATCACGGGGTGGTGCGCCTTGTATGGGTGTGTGTTACATTACATTCACTAGTAGGAGTGAGAAAAACATCACGGGGTGGTGCGCATTGTATGGGTGTGTGTTACATTACATTCACTAGTAGCAGTGAGAAAAACATCACGGGGTGGTGCGCATTGTATGGGTGTGTGTTACATTACATTCACTAGTAGCAGTGAGAAAAACATCACGGGGTGGTGCGCATTGTATGGGTGTGTGTTACATTACATTCACTAGTAGCAGTGAGAAAAACATCACGGAGTGGTGCGCATTGTATGGGTGTGTGTTACATTACATTCACTATTAGCAGTGAGAAAAACATCACGGGGTGGTACGCATTGTATGGGTGTGTGTTACATTAGATTCACTAGTAGCAGTGAGAAAAACATCACGGGGTGGTGCGCATTGTATGGGTGTGTGTTACATTAGATTCACTAGTAGCAGTGAGAAAAACATCACGGGTTGGTGCGCATTGTATTGTTGTGTGTTACATTAGATTCACTAGTAGCAGTGAGAAAAACATCACGGGGTGGTGCGCATTGTATGGGTGTGTGTTACATTAGATTCACTAGTAGGAGTGAGAAAAACATCACGGGGTGGTGTGCATTGTATGGGTGTGTGTTACATTAGATTCACTAGTAGGAGTGAGAAAAACATCACGGGGTGGTGCGCATTGTATGGGTGTGTGTTACATTACATTCACTAGAAGGAGTGAGAAAAACATCACGGGGTGGTGCGCATTGAATGGGTGTGTGTTACATTACATTCACTAGTAGGAGTGAGAAAAACATCACGGGGTGGTGCGCATTGTATGGGTGTGTGTTACATTAGATTCACTAGTAGGAGTGAGAAAAACATCATGGGTGGTGCGCATTGTATGGGTGTGTGTTACATTAGATTCACTAGTAGCAGTGAGAAAAACATCACGGGGTGGTGCACATTGTATGGGTGTGTATTACATTAGATTCACTAGTAGGAGTGAGAAAAACATCACGGGGTGGTGAGCATTGTATGGGTGTGTGTTACATTAGATTCACTAGTAGCAGTGAGAAAAACATCACGGGGTGGTGCACATTGTATGGGTGTGTGTTACATTAGATTCAGTAGTAGCAGTGAGAAAAACATCACGGGGTGGTGCGCATTGTATGGGTGTGTGTTACATTAGATTCACTAGTAGGAGTGAGAAAAACATCACGGGGTGGTGCACCTTGTATGGGTGTGTGTTACATTAGATTCACTAGTAGCAGTGAGAAAAACATCACGGGGTGGTGCGCCTTGTATGGGTGTGTGTTACATTACATTCACTAGTAGGAGTGAGAAAAACATCACGGGGTGGTGCGCATTGTATGGGTGTGTGTTACATTACATTCACTAGTAGCAGTGAGAAAAACATCACGGGGTGGTGCGCATTGTATGGGTGTGTGTTACATTACATTCACTAGTAGCAGTGAGAAAAACATCACGGGGTGGTGCGCATTGTATGGGTGTGTGTTACATTACATTCACTAGTAGCAGTGAGAAAAACATCACGGAGTGGTGCGCATTGTATGGGTGTGTGTTACATTACATTCACTAGTAGCAGTGAGAAAAACATCACGGGGTGGTACGCATTGTATGGGTGTGTGTTACATTAGATTCACTAGTAGCAGTGAGAAAAACATCACGGGGTGGTGCGCATTGTATGGGTGTGTGTTACATTAGATTCACTAGTAGCAGTGAGAAAAACATCACGGGTTGGTGCGCATTGTATTGTTGTGTGTTACATTAGATTCACTAGTAGCAGTGAGAAAAACATCACGGGGTGGTGCGCATTGTATGGGTGTGTGTTACATTAGATTCACTAGTAGGAGTGAGAAAAACATCACGGGGTGGTGTGCATTGTATGGGTGTGTGTTACATTAGATTCACTAGTAGGAGTGAGAAAAACATCACGGGGTGGTGCGCATTGTATGGGTGTGTGTTACATTACATTCACTAGAAGGAGTGAGAAAAACATCACGGGGTGGTGCGCATTGTATGGGTGTGTGTTACTTTACATTCACTAGTAGGAGTGAGAAAAACATCACGGGGTGGTGCGCATTGTATGGGTGTGTGTTACATTAGATTCACTAGTAGGAGTGAGAAAAACATCATGGGTGGTGCGCATTGTATGGGTGTGTGTTACATTAGATTCACTAGTAGCAGTGAGAAAAACATCACGGGGTGGTGCACATTGTATGGGTGTGTATTACATTAGATTCACTAGTAGGAGTGAGAAAAACATCACGGGGTGGTGAGCATTGTATGGGTGTGTGTTACATTAGATTCACTAGTAGCAGTGAGAAAAACATCACGGGGTGGTGCACATTGTATGGGTGTGTGTTACATTACGTTCACTAGTAGGAGTGAGAAAAACATCACGGGGTGGTGCGCATTGTATGGGTGTGTGTTACATTACATTCACTAGTAGGAGTGAGAAAAGCATCACGGGGTGGTGCGCATTGTATGTGTGTGTTACATTAGATTCACTAGTAGGAGTGAGAAAAACATCACGGGGTGGTGCGCATTGTATGGGTGTGTGTTACATTAGATTCACTAGTAGGAGTGAGAAAAACATCACGGGGTGGTGCGCATTGTATGGGTGTGTGTTACATTACATTCACTAGTAGCAGTGAGAAAAACATCACGGGGTGGTGCGCATTGTATGGGTGTGTGTTACATTACATTCACTAGTAGCAGTGAGAAAAACATCACGGAGTGGTGCGCATTGTATGGGTGTGTGTTACATTACATTCACTAGTAGCAGTGAGAAAAACATCACGGGGTGGTACGCATTGTATGGGTGTGTGTTACATTACATTCACTAGTAGCAGTGAGAAAAACATCACGGGGTGGTGCGCATTGTATGGGTGTGTGTTACATTAGATTCACTAGTAGCAGTGAGAAAAACATCACGGGTTGGTGCGCATTGTATTGTTGTGTGTTACATTAGATTCACTAGTAGCAGTGAGAAAAACATCACGGGGTGGTGCGCATTGTATGGGTGTGTGTTACATTAGATTCACTAGTAGGAGTGAGAAAAACATCACGGGGTGGTGTGCATTGTATGGGTGTGTGTTACATTAGATTCACTAGTAGGAGTGAGAAAAACATCACGGGGTGGTGCGCATTGTATGGGTGTGTGTTACATTACATTCACTAGAAGGAGTGAGAAAAACATCACGGGGTGGTGCGCATTGTATGGGTGTGTGTTACATTACATTCACTAGTAGGAGTGAGAAAAACATCACGGGGTGGTGCGCATTGTATGGGTGTGTGTTACATTAGATTCACTAGTAGGAGTGAGAAAAACATCATGGGTGGTGCGCATTGTATGGGTGTGTGTTACATTAGATTCACTAGTAGCAGTGAGAAAAACATCACGGGGTGGTGCACATTGTATGGGTGTGTGTTACATTACGTTCACTAGTAGGAGTGAGAAAAACATCACGGGGTGGTGCACATTGTATGGGTGTGTGTTACATTACGTTCACTAGTAGCAGTGAGAAAAACATCACGGGGTGGTGCGCATTGTATGGGTGTGTGTTACATTACATTCACTAGTAGCAGTGAGAAAAACATCACGGGGTGGTGCGCATTGTATGGGTGTGTGTTACATTACATTCACTAGTAGCAGTGAGAAAAACATCACGGGGTGGTGCGCATTGTATGGGTGTGTGTTACATTAGATTCACTAGTAGCAGTGAGAAAAACATCACGGGGTGGTGCGCATTGTATGGGTTTGTGTTACATTAGATTCACTAGTAGCAGTGAGAAAAACATCACGGGGTGGTGCGCATTGTATGGGTGTGTGTTACATTAGATTCACTAGTAGCCGTGAGAAAAACATCACGGGGTGGTGCGCATTTTATGGGTTTGTGTTACATTAGATTCACTAGTAGGAGTGAGAAAAACATCACGGGTTGGTGCGCATTGTATGGGTGTGTGTTACATTAGATTCACTAGTAGCAGTGAGAAAAACATCACGGGGTGGTGCGCATTGTATGGGTGTGTGTTACATTAGATTCACTAGTAGGAGTGAGAAAAACATCACGGGGTGGTGCGCATTGTATGGGTGTGTGTTACATTACATTCACTAGTAGGAGTGAGAAAAACATCACGGGGTGGTGCGCATTGTATGGGTGTGTGTTACATTACATCCTCTAGTAGGAGTGAGAAAAACATCACGGGGTGGTGCGCATTGTATGGGTGTGTGTTACATTAGATTCACTAGTAGGAGTGAGAAAAACATCACGGGGTGGTGCGCCTTGTATGGGTGTGTGTTACATTACTTTCACTAGTACGAGTGAGAAAATCATCACGGGGTGGTGCGCATTGTATGGGTGTGTGTTACATTAGATTCACTAGTAGGAGTGAGAAAAACATCACGGGGTGGTGCGCATTGTATGTGTGTGTTACATTAGATTCACTAGTAGGAGTGAGAAAAACATCACGGGGTGGTGCGCATTGTATGGGTGTGTGTTACATTACATTCACTAGTAGGAGTGAGAAAAACATCACGGGGTGGTGCGCATTGTATGTGTGTGTTACATTAGATTCACTAGTAGGAGTGAGAAAAACATCACGGGGTGGTGCGCCTTGTATGGGTGTGTGTTACATTAGATTCACTAGTAGGAGTGAGAAAAACATCACGGGGTGGTGCGCCTTGTATGGGTGTGTGTTACATTAGATTCACTAGTAGGAGTGAGAAAAACATCACGGGGTGGTGCGCCTTGTATGGGTGTGTGTTACATTAGATTCACTAGTAGGAGTGAGAAAAACATCACGGGGTGGTGCGCCTTGTATGGGTGTGTGTTACATTAGATTCACTAGTAGGAGTGAGAAAAACATCACGGGGTGGTGCGCATTGTATGGGTGTGTGTTACATTAGATTCACTAGTAGCAGTGAGAAAAACATCACGGGGTGGTGCGCTTTGTATGGGTGTGTGTTAAATTAGATTCACTAGTAGCAGTGAGAAAAACATCACGGGGTGGTGCGCCTTGTATGGGTGTGTGTTACATTACATTCACTAGTAGCAGTGAGAAAAACATCACGGGGTGGTGCGCCTTGTATGGGTGTGTGTTACATTACATTCACTAGTAGGAGTGAGAAAAACATCACGGGGTGGTGCGCCTTGTATGGGTGTGTGTTACTTTAGATTCACTAGTAGGAGTGAGAAAAACATCACGGGGTGGTGCGCCTTGTATGGGTGTGTGTTACATTAGATTCACTAGTAGGAGTGAGAAAAACATCACGGGGTGGTGCGCCTTGTATGGGTGTGTGTTACATTAGATTCACTAGTAGGAGTGAGAAAAACATCAAGGGGTGGTGCGCATTGTATGGGTGTGTGTTACATTACATTCACTAGTAGGAGTGAGAAAAACATCACGGGGTGGTGCGCATTGTATGGGTGTGTGTTACATTACATTCACTAGTAGGAGTGAGAAAAACATCATGGGGTGGTGCGCATTGTATCGGTGTGTGTTACATTACATTCACTAGTAGGAGTGAGAAAAACATCACGGGGTGGTGCGCATTGTATGGGTGTGTGTTACATTAGATTCACTAGTAGGAGTGAGAAAAACATCACGGGGTGGTGCGCATTGTATGGGTGTGTGTTACATTAGATTCACTAGTAGCAGTGAGAAAAACATCACGGGGTGGTGCGCATTGTATGGGTGTGTGTTACATTACATTCACTAGTAGCAGTGAGAAAAACATCACGGGGTGGTGCGCATTGTATGGGTGTGTGTTACATTAGATTCACTAGTAGGAGTGAGAAAAACATCACGGGGTGGTGCGCATTGTATGGGTGTGTGTTACATTAGATTCACTAGTAGGAGTGAGAAAAACATCACGGGGTGGTGCGCATTGTATGGGTGTGTGTTACATTACATTCACTAGTAGCAGTGAGAAAAACATCACGGGGTGGTGCGCATTGTATGGGTGTGTGTTACATTAGATTCACTAGTAGGAGTGAGAAAAACATCACGGGGTGGTGCGCATTGTATGGGTGTGTGTTACATTACATTCACTAGTAGGAGTGAGAAAAACATCACGGGGTGGTGCGCATTGTATGGGTGTGTGTTACATTACATCCTCTAGTAGGTGTGAGAAAAACATCACGGGGTGGTGCGCATTGTATGGGTGTGTGTTACATTAGATTCACTAGTAGGAGTGAGAAAAACATCACGGGGTGGTGCGCCTTGTATGGGTGTGTGTTACATTACTTTCACTAGTACGAGTGAGAAAATCATCACGGGGTGGTGCGCATTGTATGGGTGTGTGTTACATTAGATTCACTAGTAGGAGTGAGAAAAACATCACGGGGTGGTGCGCATTGTATGTGTGTGTTACATTAGATTCACTAGTAGGAGTGAGAAAAACATCACGGGGTGGTGCGCATTGTATGGGTGTGTGTTACATTACATTCACTAGTAGGAGTGAGAAAAACATCACGGGGTGGTGAGCATTGTATGTGTGTGTTACATTAGATTCACTAGTAGGAGTGAGAAAAACATCACGGGGTGGTGCGCCTTGTATGGGTGTGTGTTACATTAGATTCACTAGTAGGAGTGAGAAAAACATCACGGGGTGGTGCGCCTTGTATGGGTGTGTGTTACATTAGATTCACTAGTAGGAGTGAGAAAAACATCACGGGGTGGTGCGCCTTGTATGGGTGTGTGTTACATTAGATTCACTAGTAGGAGTGAGAAAAACATCACGGGGTGGTGCGCCTTGTATGGGTGTGTGTTACATTAGATTCACTAGTAGGAGTGAGAAAAACATCACGGGGTGGTGCGCATTGTATGGGTGTGTGTTACATTAGATTCACTAGTAGCAGTGAGAAAAACATCACGGGGTGGTGCGCTTTGTATGGGTGTGTGTTAAATTAGATTCACTAGTAGCAGTGAGAAAAACATCACGGGGTGGTGCGCCTTGTATGGGTGTGTGTTACATTACATTCACTAGTAGCAGTGAGAAAAACATCACGGGGTGGTGCGCCTTGTATGGGTGTGTGTTACATTACATTCACTAGTAGGAGTGAGAAAAACATCACGGGGTGGTGCGCCTTGTATGGGTGTGTGTTACTTTAGATTCACTAGTAGGAGTGAGAAAAACATCACGGGGTGGTGCGCCTTGTATGGGTGTGTGTTACATTAGATTCACTAGTAGGAGTGAGAAAAACATCACGGGGTGGTGCGCCTTGTATGGGTGTGTGTTACATTAGATTCACTAGTAGGAGTGAGAAAAACATCAAGGGGTGGTGCGCATTGTATGGGTGTGTGTTACATTACATTCACTAGTAGGAGTGAGAAAAACATCACGGGGTGGTGCGCATTGTATGGGTGTGTGTTACATTACATTCACTAGTAGGAGTGAGAAAAACATCATGGGGTGGTGCGCATTGTATCGGTGTGTGTTACATTACATTCACTAGTAGGAGTGAGAAAAACATCACGGGGTGGTGCGCATTGTATGGGTGTGTGTTACATTAGATTCACTAGTAGGAGTGAGAAAAACATCACGGGGTGGTGCGCATTGTATGGGTGTGTGTTACATTAGATTCACTAGTAGCAGTGAGAAAAACATCACGGGGTGGTGCGCATTGTATGGGTGTGTGTTACATTACATTCACTAGTAGCAGTGAGAAAAACATCACGGGGTGGTGCGCATTGTATGGGTGTGTGTTACATTACATTCACTAGTAGCAGTGAGAAAAACATCACGGGGTGGTGCGCATTGTATGGGTGTGTGTTACATTACATTCACTAGTAGCAGTGAGAAAAGCATCACGGGGTGGTGCGCATTGTATGGGTGTGTGTTACATTAGATTCACTAGTAGCAGTGAGAAAAGCATCACGGGGTGGTGCGCATTGTATGGGTGTGTGTTACATTACATTCACTAGTAGGAGTGAGAAAAACATCACGGGGTGAAGAGCATTGTATGGGTGTGTGTTACATTACATTCACTAGTAGGAGTGAGAAAAACATCACGGGGTGGTGCGCATTGTATGGGTGTGTGTTACATTAGATTCACTAGTAGGAGTGAGAAAAACATCACGGGGTGGTGCGCATTGTATGGGTGTGTGTTACATTAGATTCACTAGTAGGAGTGAGAAAAACATCACGGGGTGGTGCGCATTGTATGGGTGTGTGTTATATTACATTCACTAGTAGGAGTGAGAAAAACATCACGGGGTGGAGAGCATTGTATGGGTGTGTGTTACATTACATTCACTAGTAGGAGTGAGAAAAACATCATGGGGTGGTGCGCATTGTATGGGTGTGTGTTACATTACATTCACTAGTAGGAGTGAGAAAAACATCACGGGGTGGTGCGCATTGTATGGGTGTGTGTTACATTAGATTCACTAGTAGGAGTGAGAAAAACATCACGGGGTGGTGCGCATTGTATGGGTGTGTGTTACATTAGATTCACTAGTAGGAGTGAGAAAAACATCACGGGGTGGTGCGCATTGTATGGGTGTGTGTTACATTACATTCACTAGTAGCAGTGAGAAAAACATCACGGGGTGGTGCGCATTGTATGGGTGTGTGTTACATTAGATTCACTAGTAGGAGTGAGAAAAACATCACGGGGTGGTGCGCATTGTATGGGTGTGTGTTACATTAGATTCACTAGTAGGAGTGAGAAAAACATCACGGGGTGGTGCGCATTGTATGGGTGTGTGTTACATTACATTCACTAGTAGCAGTGAGAAAAACATCACGGGGTGGTGCGCATTGTATGGGTGTGTGTTACATTACATTCACTAGTAGGAGTGAGAAAAACATCACGGGGTGGTGCGCATTGTATGGGTGTGTGTTACATTAGATTCAGTAGTAGCAGTGAGAAAAACATCACGGGGTGGTGCGCATTGTATGGGTGTGTGTTACATTAGATTCACTAGTAGGAGTGAGAAAAACATCACGGGGTGGTGCACCTTGTATGGGTGTGTGTTACATTAGATTCACTAGTAGCAGTGAGAAAAACATCACGGGGTGGTGCGCCTTGTATGGGTGTGTGTTACATTACATTCACTAGTAGCAGTGAGAAAAACATCACGGGGTGGTGCGCATTGTATGGGTGTGTGTTACATTACATTCACTAGTAGCAGTGAGAAAAACATCACGGGGTGGTGCGCATTGTATGGGTGTGTGTTACATTACATTCACTAGTAGCAGTTAGAAAAACATCACGGGGTGGTGCGCATTGTATGGGTGTGTGTTACATTACATTCACTAGTAGCAGTGAGAAAAACATCACGGAGTGGTGCGCATTGTATGGGTGTGTGTTACATTACATTCACTAGTAGCAGTGAGAAAAACATCACGGGGTGGTACGCATTGTATGGGTGTGTGTTACATTAGATTCACTAGTAGCAGTGAGAAAAACATCACGGGGTGGTGCGCATTGTATGGGTGTGTGTTACATTAGATTCACTAGTAGCAGTGAGAAAAACATCACGGGTTGGTGCGCATTGTATTGTTGTGTGTTACATTAGATTCACTAGTAGCAGTGAGAAAAACATCACGGGGTGGTGCGCATTGTATGGGTGTGTGTTACATTAGATTCACTAGTAGGAGTCAGAAAAACATCACGGGGTGGTGCGCATTGTATGGGTGTGTGTTACATTACATTCACTAGTAGCAGTGAGAAAAGCATCACGGGGTGGTGCGCATTGTATGGGTGTGTGTTACATTAGATTCACTAGTAGCAGTGAGAAAAACATCACGGGGTGGTGGGCATTGTATGGGTGTGTGTTACATTACATTCACTAGTAGGAGTGAGAAAAACATCACGGGGTGAAGAGCATTGTATGGGTGTGTGTTACATTACATTCACTAGTAGGAGTGAGAAAAACATCACGGGGTGGTGCGCATTGTATGGGTGTGTGTTACATTACATTCACTAGTAGGAGTGAGAAAAACATCACGGGGTGGTGCGCATTGTATGGGTGTGTGTTACATTACATTCACTAGTAGCAGTGAGAAAAACATCACGGGGTGGTGCGCATTGTATGGGTGTGTGTTACATTAGATTCACTAGTAGGAGTGAGAAAAACATCACGGGGTGGTGCGCATTGTATGGGTGTGTGTTACATTAGATTCACTAGTAGGAGTGAGAAAAACATCACGGGGTGGTGCGCATTGTATGGGTGTGTGTTACATTACATTCACTAGTAGCAGTGAGAAAAACATCACGGGGTGGTGCGCATTGTATGGGTGTGTGTTACATTAGATTCACTAGTAGGAGTGAGAAAAACATCACGGGGTGGTGCGCATTGTATGGGTGTGTGTTACATTACATTCACTAGTAGGAGTGAGAAAAACATCACGGGGTGGTGCGCATTGTATGGGTGTGTGTTACATTACATCCTCTAGTAGGTGTGAGAAAAACATCACGGGGTGGTGCGCATTGTATGGGTGTGTGTTACATTAGATTCACTAGTAGGAGTGAGAAAAACATCACGGGGTGGTGCGCCTTGTATGGGTGTGTGTTACATTACTTTCACTAGTACGAGTGAGAAAATCATCACGGGGTGGTGCGCATTGTATGGGTGTGTGTTACATTAGATTCACTAGTAGGAGTGAGAAAAACATCACGGGGTGGTGCGCATTGTATGTGTGTGTTACATTAGATTCACTAGTAGGAGTGAGAAAAACATCACGGGGTGGTGCGCATTGTATGGGTGTGTGTTACATTACATTCACTAGTAGGAGTGAGAAAAACATCACGGGGTGGTGAGCATTGTATGTGTGTGTTACATTAGATTCACTAGTAGGAGTGAGAAAAACATCACGGGGTGGTGCGCCTTGTATGGGTGTGTGTTACATTAGATTCACTAGTAGGAGTGAGAAAAACATCACGGGGTGGTGCGCCTTGTATGGGTGTGTGTTACATTAGATTCACTAGTAGGAGTGAGAAAAACATCACGGGGTGGTGCGCCTTGTATGGGTGTGTGTTACATTAGATTCACTAGTAGGAGTGAGAAAAACATCACGGGGTGGTGCGCCTTGTATGGGTGTGTGTTACATTAGATTCACTAGTAGGAGTGAGAAAAACATCACGGGGTGGTGCGCATTGTATGGGTGTGTGTTACATTAGATTCACTAGTAGCAGTGAGAAAAACATCACGGGGTGGTGCGCTTTGTATGGGTGTGTGTTAAATTAGATTCACTAGTAGCAGTGAGAAAAACATCACGGGGTGGTGCGCCTTGTATGGGTGTGTGTTACATTACATTCACTAGTAGCAGTGAGAAAAACATCACGGGGTGGTGCGCCTTGTATGGGTGTGTGTTACATTACATTCACTAGTAGGAGTGAGAAAAACATCACGGGGTGGTGCGCCTTGTATGGGTGTGTGTTACTTTAGATTCACTAGTAGGAGTGAGAAAAACATCACGGGGTGGTGCGCCTTGTATGGGTGTGTGTTACATTAGATTCACTAGTAGGAGTGAGAAAAACATCACGGGGTGGTGCGCCTTGTATGGGTGTGTGTTACATTAGATTCACTAGTAGGAGTGAGAAAAACATCAAGGGGTGGTGCGCATTGTATGGGTGTGTGTTACATTACATTCACTAGTAGGAGTGAGAAAAACATCACGGGGTGGTGCGCATTGTATGGGTGTGTGTTACATTACATTCACTAGTAGGAGTGAGAAAAACATCATGGGGTGGTGCGCATTGTATCGGTGTGTGTTACATTACATTCACTAGTAGGAGTGAGAAAAACATCACGGGGTGGTGCGCATTGTATGGGTGTGTGTTACATTAGATTCACTAGTAGGAGTGAGAAAAACATCACGGGGTGGTGCGCATTGTATGGGTGTGTGTTACATTAGATTCACTAGTAGCAGTGAGAAAAACATCACGGGGTGGTGCGCATTGTATGGGTGTGTGTTACATTACATTCACTAGTAGCAGTGAGAAAAACATCACGGGGTGGTGCGCATTGTATGGGTGTGTGTTACATTACATTCACTAGTAGCAGTGAGAAAAACATCACGGGGTGGTGCGCATTGTATGGGTGTGTGTTACATTACATTCACTAGTAGCAGTGAGAAAAGCATCACGGGGTGGTGCGCATTGTATGGGTGTGTGTTACATTAGATTCACTAGTAGCAGTGAGAAAAACATCACGGGGTGGTGCGCATTGTATGGGTGTGTGTTACATTACATTCACTAGTAGGAGTGAGAAAAACATCACGGGGTGAAGAGCATTGTATGGGTGTGTGTTACATTACATTCACTAGTAGGAGTGAGAAAAACATCACGGGGTGGTGCGCATTGTATGGGTGTGTGTTACATTAGATTCACTAGTAGGAGTGAGAAAAACATCACGGGGTGGTGCGCATTGTATGGGTGTGTGTTACATTAGATTCACTAGTAGGAGTGAGAAAAACATCACGGGGTGGTGCGCATTGTATGGGTGTGTGTTATATTACATTCACTAGTAGGAGTGAGAAAAACATCACGGGGTGGAGAGCATTGTATGGGTGTGTGTTACATTACATTCACTAGTAGGAGTGAGAAAAACATCATGGGGTGGTGCGCATTGTATGGGTGTGTGTTACATTACATTCACTAGTAGGAGTGAGAAAAACATCACGGGGTGGTGCGCATTGTATGGGTGTGTGTTACATTAGATTCACTAGTAGGAGTGAGAAAAACATCACGGGGTGGTGCGCATTGTATGGGTGTGTGTTACATTAGATTCACTAGTAGGAGTGAGAAAAACATCACGGGGTGGTGCGCATTGTATGGGTGTGTGTTACATTACATTCACTAGTAGCAGTGAGAAAAACATCACGGGGTGGTGCGCATTGTATGGGTGTGTGTTACATTAGATTCACTAGTAGGAGTGAGAAAAACATCACGGGGTGGTGCGCATTGTATGGGTGTGTGTTACATTAGATTCACTAGTAGGAGTGAGAAAAACATCACGGGGTGGTGCGCATTGTATGGGTGTGTGTTACATTACATTCACTAGTAGCAGTGAGAAAAACATCACGGGGTGGTGCGCATTGTATGGGTGTGTGTTACATTACATTCACTAGTAGGAGTGAGAAAAACATCACGGGGTGGTGCGCATTGTATGGGTGTGTGTTACATTAGATTCAGTAGTAGCAGTGAGAAAAACATCACGGGGTGGTGCGCATTGTATGGGTGTGTGTTACATTAGATTCACTAGTAGGAGTGAGAAAAACATCACGGGGTGGTGCACCTTGTATGGGTGTGTGTTACATTAGATTCACTAGTAGCAGTGAGAAAAACATCACGGGGTGGTGCGCCTTGTATGGGTGTGTGTTACATTACATTCACTAGTAGCAGTGAGAAAAACATCACGGGGTGGTGCGCATTGTATGGGTGTGTGTTACATTACATTCACTAGTAGCAGTGAGAAAAACATCACGGGGTGGTGCGCATTGTATGGGTGTGTGTTACATTACATTCACTAGTAGCAGTTAGAAAAACATCACGGGGTGGTGCGCATTGTATGGGTGTGTGTTACATTACATTCACTAGTAGCAGTGAGAAAAACATCACGGAGTGGTGCGCATTGTATGGGTGTGTGTTACATTACATTCACTAGTAGCAGTGAGAAAAACATCACGGGGTGGTACGCATTGTATGGGTGTGTGTTACATTAGATTCACTAGTAGCAGTGAGAAAAACATCACGGGGTGGTGCGCATTGTATGGGTGTGTGTTACATTAGATTCACTAGTAGCAGTGAGAAAAACATCACGGGTTGGTGCGCATTGTATTGTTGTGTGTTACATTAGATTCACTAGTAGCAGTGAGAAAAACATCACGGGGTGGTGCGCATTGTATGGGTGTGTGTTACATTAGATTCACTAGTAGGAGTCAGAAAAACATCACGGGGTGGTGCGCATTGTATGGGTGTGTGTTACATTACATTCACTAGTAGCAGTGAGAAAAGCATCACGGGGTGGTGCGCATTGTATGGGTGTGTGTTACATTAGATTCACTAGTAGCAGTGAGAAAAACATCACGGGGTGGTGGGCATTGTATGGGTGTGTGTTACATTACATTCACTAGTAGGAGTGAGAAAAACATCACGGGGTGAAGAGCATTGTATGGGTGTGTGTTACATTACATTCACTAGTAGGAGTGAGAAAAACATCACGGGGTGGTGCGCATTGTATGGGTGTGTGTTACATTACATTCACTAGTAGGAGTGAGAAAAACATCACGGGGTGGTGCGCATTGTATGGGTGTGTGTTACATTAGATTCACTAGTAGGAGTGAGAAAAACATCACGGGGTGGTGCGCATTGTATGGGTGTGTGTTACATTAGATTCACTAGTAGGAGTGAGAAAAACATCACGGGGTGGTGCGCATTGTATGGGTGTGTGTTACATTACATTCAGTAGTAGCAGTGAGAAAAACATCACGGGGTGGTGCGCATTGTATGGGTGTGTGTTATATTACATTCACTAGTAGGAGTGAGAAAAACATCACGGGGTGGAGAGCATTGTATGGGTGTGTGTTACATTACATTCACTAGTAGGAGTGAGAAAAACATCACGGGGTGGTGCGCATTGTATGGGTGTGTGTTACATTACATTCACTAGTAGGAGTGAGAAAAACATCACGGGGTGGTGCGCATTGTATGGGTGTGTGTTACATTAGATTCACTAGTAGGAGTGAGAAAAACATCACGGGGTGGTGCGCATTGTATGGGTGTGTGTTACATTAGATTCACTAGTAGGAGTGAGAAAAACATCACGGGGTGGTGCGCATTGTATGGGTGTGTGTTACATTACATTCACTAGTAGCAGTGAGAAAAACATCACGGGGTGGTGCGCATTGTATGGGTGTGTGTTACATTAGATTCACTAGTAGGAGTGAGAAAAACATCACGGGGTGGTGCGCATTGTATGGGTGTGTGTTACATTAGATTCACTAGTAGGAGTGAGAAAAACATCACGGGGTGGTGCGCATTGTATGGGTGTGTGTTACATTACATTCACTAGTAGCAGTGAGAAAAACATCACGGGGTGGTGCGCATTGTATGGGTGTGTGTTACATTAGATTCACTAGTAGGAGTGAGAAAAACATCACGGGGTGGTGCGCATTGTATGGGTGTGTGTTACATTAGATTCAGTAGTAGCAGTGAGAAAAACATCACGGGGTGGTGCGCATTGTATGGGTGTGTGTTACATTAGATTCACTAGTAGGAGTGAGAAAAACATCACGGGGTGGTGCACCTTGTATGGGTGTGTGTTACATTAGATTCACTAGTAGCAGTGAGAAAAACATCACGGGGTGGTGCGCCTTGTATGGGTGTGTGTTACATTACATTCACTAGTAGGAGTGAGAAAAACATCACGGGGTGGTGCGCATTGTATGGGTGTGTGTTACATTACATTCACTAGTAGCAGTGAGAAAAACATCACGGGGTGGTGCGCATTGTATGGGTGTGTGTTACATTACATTCACTAGTAGCAGTGAGAAAAACATCACGGGGTGGTGCGCATTGTATGGGTGTGTGTTACATTACATTCACTAGTAGCAGTGAGAAAAACATCACGGAGTGGTGCGCATTGTATGGGTGTGTGTTACATTACATTCACTAGTAGCAGTGAGAAAAACATCACGGGGTGGTACGCATTGTATGGGTGTGTGTTACATTAGATTCACTAGTAGCAGTGAGAAAAACATCACGGGGTGGTGCGCATTGTATGGGTGTGTGTTACATTAGATTCACTAGTAGCAGTGAGAAAAACATCACGGGTTGGTGCGCATTGTATTGTTGTGTGTTACATTAGATTCACTAGTAGCAGTGAGAAAAACATCACGGGGTGGTGCGCATTGTATGGGTGTGTGTTACATTAGATTCACTAGTAGGAGTCAGAAAAACATCACGGGGTGGTGTGCATTGTATGGGTGTGTGTTACATTAGATTCACTAGTAGGAGTGAGAAAAACATCACGGGGTGGTGCGCATTGTATGGGTGTGTGTTACATTACATTCACTAGAAGGAGTGAGAAAAACATCACGGGGTGGTGCGCATTTTATGGGTGTGTGTTACATTACTTTCTCTAGTAGGAGTGAGAAAATCATCACGGGGTGGTGCGCATTGTATGGGTGTGTGTTACATTACATTCACTAGTAGGAGTGAGAAAAACATCACGGGGTGGTGCGCATTGTATCGGTGTGTGTTACATTACATTCACTAGTAGGAGTGAGAAAAACATCACGGGGTGGTGCGCATTGTATGGGTGTGTGTTACATTACATTCACTAGTAGGGGTGACAAAAACATCACGGGGTGGTGCGCATTGTATGGGTGTGTGTTACATTACATTCACTAGTAGGAGTGAGAAAAACATCACGGGGTGGTGCGCATTGTATGGGTGTGTGTTACATTAGATTCACTAGTAGGAGTGAGAAAAACATCACGGGGTGGTGCGCATTGTATGGGTGTGTGTTACATTAGATTCACTAGTAGGAGTGAGAAAAACATCACGGGGTGGTGCACATTGTATGGGTGTGTATTACATTAGATTCACTAGTAGGAGTGAGAAAAACATCACGGGGTGGTGAGCATTGTATGGGTGTGTGTTACATTAGATTCACTAGTAGCAGTGAGAAAAACATTACGGGGTGGTGCGCATTGTATGGGTGTGTGTTACATTACGTTCACTAGTAGGAGTGAGAAAAACATCACGGGGTGGTGCGCATTGTATGGGTGTGTGTTACATTACATTCACTAGTAGGAGTGAGAAAAACATCACGGGGTGGTGCGCATTGTATGTGTGTGTTACATTAGATTCACTAGTAGGAGTGAGAAAAACATCACGGGGTGGTGCGGATTGTATGGGTGTGTGTTACATTAGATTCACTAGTAGGAGTGAGAAAAACATCACGGGGTGGTGCGCATTGTATGGGTGTGTGTTACATTACATTCACTAGTAGCAGTGAGAAAAACATCACGGCGTGGTGCGCATTGTATGGGTGTGTGTTACATTACATTCACTAGTAGCAGTGAGAAAAACATCACGGGGTGGTGCGCATTGTATGGGTGTGTGTTACATTAGATTCACTAGTAGCAGTGAGAAAAACATCACGGGGTGGTGCGCATTGTATGGGTGTGTGTTACATTACATTCACTAGTAGCAGTGAGAAAAACATTATGGGGTGGTGCGCATTGTATGGGTGTGTGTTACATTAGATTCACTAGTAGCAGTGAGAAAAACATCACGGGGTGGTGCGCATTGTATGGGTTTGTGTTACATTACATTCACTAGTAGGAGTGAGAAAAACATCACGGGGTGGTGCGCATTGTATCGGTGTGTGTTACATTACATTCACTAGTAGGAGTGAGAAAAACATCACGGGGTGGTGCACATTGTATGGGTGTGTGTTACATTACATTCACTAGTAGGAGTGAGAAAAACATCACGGGGTGGTGCGCATTGTATGGGTGTGTGTTACATTACATTCACTAGTAGGAGTGAGAAAAACATCACGGGGTGGTGCGCATTGTATGGGTGTGTGTTACATTAGATTCACTAGTAGGAGTGAGAAAAACATCACGGGGTGGTGCGCATTGTATGGGTGTGTGTTACATTAGATTCACTAGTAGGAGTGAGAAAAATATCACGGGGTGGTGAGCATTGTATGGGTGTGTGTTACATTAGATTCACAAGTAGCAGTGTGAAAAACATCACGGGGTGGTTCGCATTGTATGGGTGTGTGTTACATTACATTCACTAGTAGGAGTGAGAAAAACATCACGGGGTGGTGCGCATTGTATGGGTGTGTGTTACATTACATTCACTAGTAGGAGTGAGAAAAACATCACGGGGTGGTGCGCCTTGTATGGGTGTGTGTTACATTAGATTCACTAGTAGGAGTGAGAAAAACATCACGGGGTGGTGCGCATTGTATGGGTGTGTGTTACATTAGATTCACTAGTAGGAGTGAGAAAAACATCACGGGGTGGTGCGCCTTGTATGGGTGTGTGTTACATTAGATTCACTAGTAGGAGTGAGAAAAACATCACGGGGTGGTGCGCCTTGTATGGGTGTGTGTTACATTAGATTCACTAGTAGGAGTGAGAAAAACATCACGGGGTGGTGCGCCTTGTATGGGTGTGTGTTACATTAGATTCACTAGTAGGAGTGAGAAAAACATCACGGGGTGGTGCGCATTGTATGGGTGTGTGTTACATTAGATTCACTAGTAGGAGTGAGAAAAACATCACGGGGTGGTGCGCATTGTATGGGTGTGTGTTACATTAGATTCACTAGTAGCAGTGAGAAAAACATCACGGGGTGGTGCGCTTTGTATGGGTGTGTGTTAAATTAGATTCACTAGTAGCAGTGAGAAAAACATCACGGGGTGGTGCGCCTTGTATGGGTGTGTGTTACATTACATTCACTAGTAGCAGTGAGAAAAATATCACGGGGTGGTGCACCTTGTATGGGTGTGTGTTACATTACATTCACTAGTAGGAGTGAGAAAAACATCACGGGGTGGTGCGCCTTGTATGGGTGTGTGTTACTTTAGATTCACTAGTAGGAGTGAGAAAAACATCACGGGGTGGTGCGCCTTGTATGGGTGTGTGTTACATTAGATTCACTAGTAGGAGTGAGAAAAACATCACGGGGAGGTGCGCCTTGTATGGGTGTGTGTTACATTAGATTCACTATTAGGAGTGAGAAAAACATCAAGGGGTGGTGCGCATTGTATGGGTGTGTGTTACATTACATTCACTAGTAGGAGTGAGAAAAACATCACGGGGTGGTGCGCATTGTATGGGTGTGTGTTACATTACATTCACTAGTAGGAGTGAGAAAAACATCATGGGGTGGTCCGCATTGTATCGGTGTGTGTTACATTACATTCACTAGTAGGAGTGAGAAAAACATCACGGGGTGGTGCGCATTGTATGGGTGTGTGTTACATTAGATTCACTAGTAGGAGTGAGAAAAACATCACGGGGTGGTGCGCATTGTATGGGTGTGTGTTACATTAGATTCACTAGTAGGAGTGAGAAAAACATCACGGGGTGGTGCGCATTGTATGGGTGTGTGTTACATTACATTCACTAGTAGGAGTGAGAAAAACATCACGGGGTGGTGCGCATTGTATGGGTGTGTGTTACATTAGATTCACTAGTAGCAGTGAGAAAAACATCACGGGGTGGTGCGCATTGTATGGGTGTGTGTTACATTAGATTCACTAGTAGGAGTGAGAAAAACATCACGGGGTGGTGCGCATTGTATGGGTGTGTGTTACATTAGATTCACTAGTAGCAGTGAGAAAAACATCACGGGGTGGTGCGCATTGTATGGGTGTGTGTTACATTACATTCACTAGTAGGAGTGAGAAAAACATCACGGGGTGGTGCGCATTGTATGTGTGTGTGTCTCATTAGATTCCTTAGTAGAGCTGAGAAAAACATCACGGGGTGGTGCGCATTTTATGGGTGTGTGTCACATTATATTCACTAGTAGCAGTGAGAAAAACATCACGGGGTGGTGCGCATTTTATGGGTGTGTGTCACATTAGATTCACTAGTAGCAGTGAGAAAAACATCACGCGGTGGTGCCCATTGTATGGGTGTGTGTCACATTAGATTCACTAGTAGCAGTGAGAAAAACATCACGGGGTGGTGCGCATTGTATGGGTGTGTGTTACATTACATTCACTAGTAGCAGTGAGAAAAACATCACGGGGTGGTGCGCATTGTATGGGTGTGTGTTACATTACATTCACTAGTAGCAGTGAGAAAAACATCACGGGGTGGTGCGCATTGTATGGGTGTGTGTTACATTACATTCACTAGTAGCAGTGAGAAAAGCATCACGGGGTGGTGCGCATTGTATGGGTGTGTGTTACATTAGATTCACTAGTAGCAGTGAGAAAAACATCACGGGGTGGTGCGCATTGTATGGGTGTGTGTTACATTACATGCACTAGTAGGAGTGAGAAAAACATCACGGGGTGGAGAGCATTGTATGGGTGTGTGTTACATTACATTCACTAGTAGGAGTGAGAAAAACATCACGGGGTGGTGCGCATTGTATGGGTGTGTGTTACATTACATTCACTAGTAGGAGTGAGAAAAACATCACGGGGTGGTGCGCATTGTATGGGTGTGTGTTACATTAGATTCACTAGTAGGAGTGAGAAAAACATCACGGGGTGGTGCGCATTGTATGGGTGTGTGTTACATTAGATTCACTAGTAGGAGTGAGAAAAACATCACGGGGTGGTGCGCATTGTATGGGTGTGTGTTACATTACAATCAGTAGTAGCAGTGAGAAAAACATCACGGGGTGGTGCGCATTGTATGGGTGTGTGTTATATTACATTCACTAGTAGGAGTGAGAAAAACATCACGGGGTGGAGAGCATTGTATGGGTGTGTGTTACATTACATTCACTAGTAGGAGTGAGAAAAACATCACGGGGTGGTGCGCATTGTATGGGTGTGTGTTACATTACATTCACTAGTAGGAGTGAGAAAAACATCACGGGGTGGTGCGCATTGTATGGGTGTGTGTTACATTAGATTCACTAGTAGGAGTGAGAAAAACATCACGGGGTGGTGCGCATTGTATCGGTGTGTGTTACATTACATTCACTAGTAGGAGTGAGAAAAACATCACGGGGTGGTGCGCATTGTATGGGTGTGTGTTACATTACATTCACTAGTAGGAGTGAGAAAAACATCACGGGGTGGTGCGCATTGTATGGGTGTGTGTTACATTAGATTCACTAGTAGGAGTGAGAAAAACATCACGGGGTGGTGCGCATTGTATGGGTGTGTGTTACATTACATTCACTAGTAGGGGTGACAAAAACATCACGGGGTGGTGCGCATTGTATGGGTGTGTGTTACATTACATTCACTAGTAGGAGTGAGAAAAACATCACGGGGTGGTGCGCATTGTATGGGTGTGTGTTACATTAGATTCACTAGTAGGAGTGAGAAAAACATCACGGGGTGGTGCGCATTGTATGGGTGTGTGTTACATTAGATTCACTAGTAGCAGTGAGAAAAATATCACGGGGTGGTGCACATTGTATGGGTGTGTATTACATTAGATTCACTAGTAGGAGTGAGAAAAACATCACGGGGTGGTGAGCATTGTATGGGTGTGTGTTACATTAGATTCACTAGTAGCAGTGAGAAAAACATCACGGGGTGGTGCGCATTGTATGGGTGTGTGTTACATTACGTTCACTAGTAGGAGTGAGAAAAACATCACGGGGTGGTGCGCATTGTATGGGTGTGTGTTACATTACATTCACTAGTAGGAGTGAGAAAAACATCACGGGGTGGTGCGCATTGTATGTGTGTGTTACATTAGATTCACTAGTAGGAGTGAGAAAAACATCACGGGGTGGTGCGGATTGTATGGGTGTGTGTTACATTAGATTCACTAGTAGGAGTGAGAAAAACATCACGGGGTGGTGCGCATTGTATGGGTGTGTGTTACATTACATTCACTAGTAGCAGTGAGAAAAACATCACGGCGTGGTGCGCATTGTATGGGTGTGTGTTACATTACATTCACTAGTAGCAGTGAGAAAAACATCACGGGGTGGTGCGCATTGTATGGGTGTGTGTTACATTACATTCACTAGTAGCAGTGAGAAAAACATCACGGGGTGGTGCGCATTGTATGGGTGTGTGTTACATTACATTCACTAGTAGCAGTGAGAAAAACATTATGGGGTGGTGCGCATTGTATGGGTGTGTGTTACATTAGATTCACTAGTAGCAGTGAGAAAAACATCACGGGGTGGTGCGCATTGTATGGGTTTGTGTTACATTACATTCACTAGTAGGAGTGAGAAAAACATCACGGGGTGGTGCGCATTGTATCGGTGTGTGTTACATTACATTCACTAGTAGGAGTGAGAAAAACATCACGGGGTGGTGCATATTGTATGGGTGTGTGTTACATTACATTCACTAGTAGGAGTGAGAAAAACATCACGGGGTGGTGCGCATTGTATGGGTGTGTGTTACATTACATTCACTAGTAGGAGTGAGAAAAACATCACGGGGTGGTGCGCATTGTATGGGTGTGTGTTACATTAGATTCACTAGTAGGAGTGAGAAAAACATCACGGGGTGGTGCGCATTGTATGGGTGTGTGTTACATTAGATTCACTAGTAGGAGTGAGAAAAATATCACGGGGTGGTGAGCATTGTATGGGTGTGTGTTACATTAGATTCACAAGTAGCAGTGAGAAAAACATCACGGGGTGGTGCGCATTGTATGGGTGTGTGTTACATTACATTCACTAGTAGGAGTGAGAAAAACATCACGGGGTGGTGCGCATTGTATGGGTGTGTGTTACATTACATTCACTAGTAGGAGTGAGAAAAACATCACGGGGTGGTGCGCCTTGTATGGGTGTGTGTTACATTAGATTCACTAGTAGGAGTGAGAAAAACATCACGGGGTGGTGCGCATTGTATGGGTGTGTGTTACATTAGATTCACTAGTAGGAGTGAGAAAAACATCACGGGGTGGTGCGCCTTGTATGGGTGTGTGTTACATTAGATTCACTAGTAGGAGTGAGAAAAACATCACGGGGTGGTGCGCCTTGTATGGGTGTGTGTTACATTAGATTCACTAGTAGGAGTGAGAAAAACATCACGGGGTGGTGCGCCTTGTATGGGTGTGTGTTACATTAGATTCACTAGTAGGAGTGAGAAAAACATCACGGGGTGGTGCGCATTGTATGGGTGTGTGTTACATTAGATTCACTAGTAGGAGTGAGAAAAACATCACGGGGTGGTGCGCATTGTATGGGTGTGTGTTACATTAGATTCACTAGTAGCAGTGAGAAAAACATCACGGGGTGGTGCGCTTTGTATGGGTGTGTGTTAAATTAGATTCACTAGTAGCAGTGAGAAAAACATCACGGGGTGGTGCGCCTTGTATGGGTGTGTGTTACATTACATTCACTAGTAGCAGTGAGAAAAACATCACGGGGTGGTGCGCCTTGTATGGGTGTGTGTTACATTACATTCACTAGTAGGAGTGAGAAAAACATCACGGGGTGGTGCGCCTTGTATGGGTGTGTGTTACTTTAGATTCACTAGTAGGAGTGAGAAAAACATCACGGGGTGGTGCGCCTTGTATGGGTGTGTGTTACATTAGATTCACTAGTAGGAGTGAGAAAAACATCACGGGGTGGTGCGCCTTGTATGGGTGTGTGTTACATTAGATTCACTATTAGGAGTGAGAAAAACATCAAGGGGTGGTGCGCATTGTATGGGTGTGTGTTACATTACATTCACTAGTAGGAGTGAGAAAAACATCACGGGGTGGTGCGCATTGTATGGGTGTGTGTTACATTACATTCACTAGTAGGAGTGAGAAAAACATCATGGGGTGGTGCGCATTGTATCGGTGTGTGTTACATTACATTCACTAGTAGGAGTGAGAAAAACATCACGGGGTGGTGCGCATTGTATGGGTGTGTGTTACATTACATTCACTAGTAGCAGTGAGAAAAACATCACGGGGTGGTGCGCATTGTATGGGTGTGTGTTACATTAGATTCACTAGTAGGAGTGAGAAAAACATCACGGGGTGGTGCGCATTGTATGGGTGTGTGTTACATTACATTCACTAGTAGGAGTGAGAAAAACATCACGGGGTGGTGCGCATTGTATGGGTGTGTGTTACATTAGATTCACTAGTAGCAGTGAGAAAAACATCACGGGGTGGTGCGCATTGTATGGGTGTGTGTTACATTAGATTCACTAGTAGGAGTGAGAAAAACATCACGGGGTGGTGCGCATTGTATGGGTGTGTGTTACATTACATTCACTAGTAGGAGTGAGAAAAACATCACGGGGTGGTGCGCATTGTATGTGTGTGTGTCTCATTAGATTGCTTAGTAGAGCTGAGAAAAACATCACGGGGTGGTGCGCATTTTATGGGTGTGTGTCACATTATATTCACTAGTAGCAGTGAGAAAAACATCACGGGGTGGTGCGCATTTTATGGGTGTGTGTCACATTAGATTCACTAGTAGCAGTGAGAAAAACATCACGCGGTGGTGCCCATTGTATGGGTGTGTGTCACATTAGATTCACTAGTAGCAGTGAGAAAAACATCACGGGGTGGTGCGCATTGTATGGGTGTGTGTTACATTAGATTCACTAGTAGCCGTGAGAAAAACATCACGGGGTGGTGCGCATTTTATGGGTTTGTGTTACATTAGATTCACTAGTAGGAGTGAGAAAAACATCACGGGTTGGTGCGCATTGTATGGGTGTGTGTTACATTAGATTCACTAGTAGCAGTGAGAAAAACATCACGGGGTGGTGCGCATTGTATGGGTGTGTGTTACATTAGATTCACTAGTAGGAGTGAGAAAAACATCACGGGGTGGTGCGCATTGTATGGGTGTGTGTTACATTACATTCACTAGTAGGAGTGAGAAAAACATCACGGGGTGGTGCGCATTGTATGGGTGTGTGTTACATTACATCCTCTAGTAGGAGTGAGAAAAACATCACGGGGTGGTGCGCATTGTATGGGTGTGTGTTACATTAGATTCACTAGTAGGAGTGAGAAAAACATCACGGGGTGGTGCGCCTTGTATGGGTGTGTGTTACATTACTTTCACTAGTACGAGTGAGAAAATCATCACGGGGTGGTGCGCATTGTATGGGTGTGTGTTACATTAGATTCACTAGTAGGAGTGAGAAAAACATCACGGGGTGGTGCGCATTGTATGTGTGTGTTACATTAGATTCACTAGTAGGAGTGAGAAAAACATCACGGGGTGGTGCGCATTGTATGGGTGTGTGTTACATTACATTCACTAGTAGGAGTGAGAAAAACATCACGGGGTGGTGCGGATTGTATGTGTGTGTTACATTAGATTCACTAGTAGGAGTGAGAAAAACATCACGGGGTGGTGCGCCTTGTATGGGTGTGTGTTACATTAGATTCACTAGTAGGAGTGAGAAAAACATCACGGGGTGGTGCGCCTTGTATGGGTGTGTGTTACATTAGATTCACTAGTAGGAGTGAGAAAAACATCACGGGGTGGTGCGCCTTGTATGGGTGTGTGTTACATTAGATTCACTAGTAGGAGTGAGAAAAACATCACGGGGTGGTGCGCCTTGTATGGGTGTGTGTTACATTAGATTCACTAGTAGGAGTGAGAAAAACATCACGGGGTGGTGCGCATTGTATGGGTGTGTGTTACATTAGATTCACTAGTAGCAGTGAGAAAAACATCACGGGGTGGTGCGCTTTGTATGGGTGTGTGTTAAATTAGATTCACTAGTAGCAGTGAGAAAAACATCACGGGGTGGTGCGCCTTGTATGGGTGTGTGTTACATTACATTCACTAGTAGCAGTGAGAAAAACATCACGGGGTGGTGCGCCTTGTATGGGTGTGTGTTACATTACATTCACTAGTAGGAGTGAGAAAAACATCACGGGGTGGTGCGCCTTGTATGGGTGTGTGTTACTTTAGATTCACTAGTAGGAGTGAGAAAAACATCACGGGGTGGTGCGCCTTGTATGGGTGTGTGTTACATTAGATTCACTAGTAGGAGTGAGAAAAACATCACGGGGTGGTGCGCCTTGTATGGGTGTGTGTTACATTAGATTCACTAGTAGGAGTGAGAAAAACATCAAGGGGTGGTGCGCATTGTATGGGTGTGTGTTACATTACATTCACTAGTAGGAGTGAGAAAAACATCACGGGGTGGTGCGCATTGTATGGGTGTGTGTTACATTACATTCACTAGTAGGAGTGAGAAAAACATCATGGGGTGGTGCGCATTGTATCGGTGTGTGTTACATTACATTCACTAGTAGGAGTGAGAAAAACATCACGGGGTGGTGCGCATTGTATGGGTGTGTGTTACATTAGATTCACTAGTAGGAGTGAGAAAAACATCACGGGGTGGTGCGCATTGTATGGGTGTGTGTTACATTAGATTCACTAGTAGCAGTGAGAAAAACATCACGGGGTGGTGCGCATTGTATGGGTGTGTGTTACATTACATTCACTAGTAGCAGTGAGAAAAACATCACGGGGTGGTGCGCATTGTATGGGTGTGTGTTACATTACATTCACTAGTAGCAGTGAGAAAAACATCACGGGGTGGTGCGCATTGTATGGGTGTGTGTTACATTACATTCACTAGTAGCAGTGAGAAAAGCATCACGGGGTGGTGCGCATTGTATGGGTGTGTGTTACATTAGATTCACTAGTAGCAGTGAGAAAAACATCACGGGGTGGTGCGCATTGTATGGGTGTGTGTTACATTACATTCACTAGTAGGAGTGAGAAAAACATCACGGGGTGAAGAGCATTGTATGGGTGTGTGTTACATTACATTCACTAGTAGGAGTGAGAAAAACATCACGGGGTGGTGCGCATTGTATGGGTGTGTGTTACATTACATTCACTAGTAGGAGTGAGAAAAACATCACGGGGTGGTGCGCATTGTATGGGTGTGTGTTACATTAGATTCACTAGTAGGAGTGAGAAAAACATCACGGGGTGGTGCGCATTGTATGGGTGTGTGTTACATTAGATTCACTAGTAGGAGTGAGAAAAACATCACGGGGTGGTGCGCATTGTATGGGTGTGTGTTACATTACATTCAGTAGTAGCAGTGAGAAAAACATCACGGGGTGGTGCGCATTGTTTGGGTGTGTGTTATATTACATTCACTAGTAGGAGTGAGAAAAACATCACGGGGTGGAGAGCATTGTATGGGTGTGTGTTACATTACATTCACTAGTAGGAGTGAGAAAAACATCACGGGGTGGTGCGCATTGTATGGGTGTGTGTTACATTACATTCACTAGTAGGAGTGAGAAAAACATCACGGGGTGGTGCGCATTGTATGTGTGTGTGTCTCATTAGATTCCTTAGTAGAGCTGAGAAAAACATCACGGGGTGGTGCGCATTTTATGGGTGTGTGTCACATTATATTCACTAGTAGCAGTGAGAAAAACATCACGGGGTGGTGCGCATTTTATGGGTGTGTGTCACATTAGATTCACTAGTAGCAGTGAGAAAAACATCACGCGGTGGTGCCCATTGTATGGGTGTGTGTCACATTAGATTCACTAGTAGCAGTGAGAAAAACATCACGGGGTGGTGCGCATTGTATGGGTGTGTGTTACATTAGATTCACTAGTAGCCGTGAGAAAAACATCACGGGGTGGTGCGCATTTTATGGGTTTGTGTTACATTAGATTCACTAGTAGGAGTGAGAAAAACATCACGGGTTGGTGCGCATTGTATGGGTGTGTGTTACATTAGATTCACTAGTAGCAGTGAGAAAAACATCACGGGGTGGTGCGCATTGTATGGGTGTGTGTTACATTAGATTCACTAGTAGGAGTGAGAAAAACATCACGGGGTGGTGCGCATTGTATGGGTGTGTGTTACATTACATTCACTAGTAGGAGTGAGAAAAACATCACGGCGTGGTGCGCATTGTATGGGTGTGTGTTACATTACATCCTCTAGTAGGAGTGAGAAAAACATCACGGGGTGGTGCGCATTGTATGGGTGTGTGTTACATTAGATTCACTAGTAGGAGTGAGAAAAACATCACGGGGTGGTGCGCCTTGTATGGGTGTGTGTTACATTACTTTCACTAGTACGAGTGAGAAAATCATCACGGGGTGGTGCGCATTGTATGGGTGTGTGTTACATTAGATTCACTAGTAGGAGTGAGAAAAACATCACGGGGTGGTGCGCATTGTATGTGTGTGTTACATTAGATTCACTAGTAGGAGTGAGAAAAACATCACGGGGTGGTGCGCATTGTATGGGTGTGTGTTACATTACATTCACTAGTAGGAGTGAGAAAAACATCACGGGGTGGTGCGCATTGTATGTGTGTGTTACATTAGATTCACTAGTAGGAGTGAGAAAAACATCACGGGGTGGTGCGCCTTGTATGGGTGTGTGTTACATTAGATTCACTAGTAGGAGTGAGAAAAACATCACGGGGTGGTGCGCCTTGTATGGGTGTGTGTTACATTACATTCACTAGTAGGAGTGAGAAAAACATCACGGGGTGGTGCGCCTTGTATGGGTGTGTGTTACATTAGATTCACTAGTAGGAGTGAGAAAAACATCACGGGGTGGTGCGCCTTGTATGGGTGTGTGTTACATTAGATTCACTAGTAGGAGTGTGAAAAACATCACGGGGTGGTGCGCATTGTATGGGTGTGTGTTACATTAGATTCACTAGTAGCAGTGAGAAAAACATCACGGGGTGGTGCGCTTTGTATGGGTGTGTGTTAAATTAGATTCACTAGTAGCAGTGAGAAAAACATCACGGGGTGGTGCGCCTTGTATGGGTGTGTGTTACATTACATTCACTAGTAGCAGTGAGAAAAACATCACGGGGTGGTGCGCCTTGTATGGGTGTGTGTTACATTACATTCACTAGTAGGAGTGAGAAAAACATCACGGGGTGGTGCGCCTTGTATGGGTGTGTGTTACTTTAGATTCACTAGTAGGAGTGAGAAAAACATCACGGGGTGGTGCGCCTTGTATGGGTGTGTGTTACATTAGATTCACTAGTAGGAGTGAGAAAAACATCACGGGGTGGTGCGCCTTGTATGGGTGTGTGTTACATTAGATTCACTAGTAGGAGTGAGAAAAACATCAAGGGGTGGTGCGCATTGTATGGGTGTGTGTTACATTACATTCACTAGTAGGAGTGAGAAAAACATCACGGGGTGGTGCGCATTGTATGGGTGTGTGTTACATTACATTCACTAGTAGGAGTGAGAAAAACATCATGGGGTGGTGCGCATTGTATCGGTGTGTGTTACATTACATTCACTAGTAGGACTGAGAAAAACATCACGGGGTGGTGCGCATTGTATGGGTGTGTGTTACATTAGATTCACTAATAGGAGTGAGAAAAACATCACGGGGTGGTGCGCATTGTATGGGTGTGTGTTACATTAGATTCACTAGTAGCAGTGAGAAAAACATCACGGGGTGGTGCGCATTGTATGGGTGTGTGTTACATTACATTCACTAGTAGCAGTGAGAAAAACATCACGGGGTGGTTCGCATTGTATGGGTGTGTGTTACATTACATTCACTAGTAGCAGTGAGAAAAACATCACGGGGTGCTGCGCATTGTATGGGTGTGTGTTACATTACATTCACTAGTAGCAGTGAGAAAAGCATCACGGGGTGGTGCGCATTGTATGGGTGTGTGTTACATTAGATTCACTAGTAGCAGTGAGAAAAACATCACGGGGTGGTGCGCATTGTATGGGTGTGTGTTACATTACATTCACTAGTAGGAGTGAGAAAAACATCACGGGGTGAAGAGCATTGTATGGGTGTGTGTTACATTACATTCACTAGTAGGAGTGAGAAAAACATCACGGGGTGGTGCGCATTGTATGGGTGTGTGTTACATTACATTCACTAGTAGGAGTGAGAAAAACATCACGGGGTGGTGCGCATTGTATGGGTGTGTGTTACATTAGATTCACTAGTAGGAGTGAGAAAAACATCACGGGGTGGTGCGCATTGTATGGGTGTGTGTTACATTAGATTCACTAGTAGGAGTGAGAAAAACATCACGGGGTGGTGCGCATTGTATGGGTGTGTGTTACATTACATTCAGTAGTAGCAGTGAGAAAAACATCACGGGGTGGTGCGCATTGTATGGGTGTGTGTTATATTACATTCACTAGTAGGAGTGAGAAAAACATCACGGGGTGGAGAGCATTGTATGGGTGTGTGTTACATTACATTCACTAGTAGGAGTGAGAAAAACATCACGGGGTGGTGCGCATTGTATGGGTGTGTGTTACATTACATTCACTAGTAGGAGTGAGAAAAACATCACGGGGTGGTGCGCATTGTATGGGTGTGTGTTACATTAGATTCACTAGTAGGAGTGAGAAAAACATCACGGGGTGGTGCGCATTGTATGGGTGTGTGTTACATTAGATTCACTAGTAGGAGTGAGAAAAACATCACGGGGTGGTGCGCATTGTATGGGTGTGTGTTACATTACATTCACTAGTAGCAGTGAGAAAAACATCACGGGGTGGTGCGCATTGTATGGGTGTGTGTTACATTAGATTCACTAGTAGGAGTGAGAAAAACATCACGGGGTGGTGCGCATTGTATGGGTGTGTGTTACATTAGATTCACTAGTAGGAGTGAGAAAAACATCACGGGGTGGTGCGCATTGTATGGGTGTGTGTTACATTACATTCACTAGTAGCAGTGAGAAAAACATCACGGGGTGGTGCGCATTGTATGGGTGTGTGTTACATTAGATTCACTAGTAGGAGTGAGAAAAACATCACGGGGTGGTGCGCATTGTATGGGTGTGTGTTACATTAGATTCAGTAGTAGCAGTGAGAAAAACATCACGGGGTGGTGCGCATTGTATGGGTGTGTGTTACATTAGATTCACTAGTAGGAGTGAGAAAAACATCACGGGGTGGTGCACCTTGTATGGGTGTGTGTTACATTACATTCACTAGTAGGAGTGAGAAAAACATCACGGGGTGGTGCGCATTGTATGGGTGTGTGTTACATTAGATTCACTAGTAGGAGTGAGAAAAACATCACGGGGTGGTGCGCATTGTATGGGTGTGTGTTACATTACATTCACTAGTAGGGGTGACAAAAACATCACGGGGTGGTGCGCATTGTATGGGTGTGTGTTACATTACATTCACTAGTAGGAGTGAGAAAAACATCACGGGGTGGTGCGCATTGTATGGGTGTGTGTTACATTAGATTCACTAGTAGGAGTGAGAAAAACATCACGGGGTGGTGCGCATTGTATGGGTGTGTGTTACATTAGATTCACTAGTAGCAGTGAGAAAAATATCACGGGGTGGTGCACATTGTATGGGTGTGTATTACATTAGATTCACTAGTAGGAGTGAGAAAAACATCACGGGGTGGTGAGCATTGTATGGGTGTGTGTTACATTAGATTCACTAGTAGCAGTGAGAAAAACATCACGGGGTGGTGCGCATTGTATGGGTGTGTGTTACATTACGTTCACTAGTAGGAGTGAGAAAAACATCACGGGGTGGTGCGCATTGTATGGGTGTGTGTTACATTACATTCACTAGTAGGAGTGAGAAAAACATCACGGGGTGGTGCGCATTGTATGTGTGTGTTACATTAGATTCACTAGTAGGAGTGAGAAAAACATCACGGGGTGGTGCGGATTGTATGGGTGTGTGTTACATTAGATTCACTAGTAGGAGTGAGAAAAACATCACGGGGTGGTGCGCATTGTATGGGTGTGTGTTACATTACATTCACTAGTAGCAGTGAGAAAAACATCACGGCGTGGTGCGCATTGTATGGGTGTGTGTTACATTACATTCACTAGTAGCAGTGAGAAAAACATCACGGGGTGGTGCGCATTGTATGGGTGTGTGTTACATTACATTCACTAGTAGCAGTGAGAAAAACATCACGGGGTGGTGCGCATTGTATGGGTGTGTGTTACATTACATTCACTAGTAGCAGTGAGAAAAACATTATGGGGTGGTGCGCATTGTATGGGTGTGTGTTACATTAGATTCACTAGTAGCAGTGAGAAAAACATCACGGGGTGGTGCGCATTGTATGGGTTTGTGTTACATTACATTCACTAGTAGGAGTGAGAAAAACATCACGGGGTGGTGCGCATTGTATCGGTGTGTGTTACATTACATTCACTAGTAGGAGTGAGAAAAACATCACGGGGTGGTGCATATTGTATGGGTGTGTGTTACATTACATTCACTAGTAGGAGTGAGAAAAACATCACGGGGTGGTGCGCATTGTATGGGTGTGTGTTACATTACATTCACTAGTAGGAGTGAGAAAAACATCACGGGGTGGTGCGCATTGTATGGGTGTGTGTTACATTAGATTCACTAGTAGGAGTGAGAAAAACATCACGGGGTGGTGCGCATTGTATGGGTGTGTGTTACATTAGATTCACTAGTAGGAGTGAGAAAAATATCACGGGGTGGTGAGCATTGTATGGGTGTGTGTTACATTAGATTCACAAGTAGCAGTGAGAAAAACATCACGGGGTGGTGCGCATTGTATGGGTGTGTGTTACATTACATTCACTAGTAGGAGTGAGAAAAACATCACGGGGTGATGCGCATTGTATGGGTGTGTGTTACATTACATTCACTAGTAGGAGTGAGAAAAACATCACGGGGTGGTGCGCCTTGTATGGGTGTGTGTTACATTAGATTCACTAGTAGGAGTGAGAAAAACATCACGGGGTGGTGCGCATTGTATGGGTGTGTGTTACATTAGATTCACTAGTAGGAGTGAGAAAAACATCACGGGGTGGTGCGCCTTGTATGGGTGTGTGTTACATTAGATTCACTAGTAGGAGTGAGAAAAACATCACGGGGTGGTGCGCCTTGTATGGGTGTGTGTTACATTAGATTCACTAGTAGGAGTGAGAAAAACATCACGGGGTGGTGCGCCTTGTATGGGTGTGTGTTACATTAGATTCACTAGTAGGAGTGAGAAAAACATCACGGGGTGGTGCGCATTGTATGGGTGTGTGTTACATTAGATTCACTAGTAGGAGTGAGAAAAACATCACGGGGTGGTGCGCATTGTATGGGTGTGTGTTACATTAGATTCACTAGTAGCAGTGAGAAAAACATCACGGGGTGGTGCGCTTTGTATGGGTGTGTGTTAAATTAGATTCACTAGTAGCAGTGAGAAAAACATCACGGGGTGGTGCGCCTTGTATGGGTGTGTGTTACATTACATTCACTAGTAGCAGTGAGAAAAACATCACGGGGTGGTGCGCCTTGTATGGGTGTGTGTTACATTACATTCACTAGTAGGAGTGAGAAAAACATCACGGGGTGGTGCGCCTTGTATGGGTGTGTGTTACTTTAGATTCACTAGTAGGAGTGAGAAAAACATCACGGGGTGGTGCGCCTTGTATGGGTGTGTGTTACATTAGATTCACTAGTAGGAGTGAGAAAAACATCACGGGGTGGTGCGCCTTGTATGGGTGTGTGTTACATTAGATTCACTATTAGGAGTGAGAAAAACATCAAGGGGTGGTGCGCATTGTATGGGTGTGTGTTACATTACATTCACTAGTAGGAGTGAGAAAAACATCACGGGGTGGTGCGCATTGTATGGGTGTGTGTTACATTACATTCACTAGTAGGAGTGAGAAAAACATCATGGGGTGGTGCGCATTGTATGGGTGTGTGTTACATTACATTCACTAGTAGGAGTGAGAAAAACATCACGGGGTGGTGCGCATTGTATGGGTGTGTGTTACATTACATTCACTAGTAGCAGTGAGAAAAACATCACGGGGTGGTGCGCATTGTATGGGTGTGTGTTACATTAGATTCACTAGTAGGAGTGAGAAAAACATCACGGGGTGGTGCGCATTGTATGGGTGTGTGTTACATTACATTCACTAGTAGGAGTGAGAAAAACATCACGGGGTGGTGCGCATTGTATGGGTGTGTGTTACATTAGATTCACTAGTAGCAGTGAGAAAAACATCACGGGGTGGTGCGCATTGTATGGGTGTGTGTTACATTAGATTCACTAGTAGGAGTGAGAAAAACATCACGGGGTGGTGCGCATTGTATGGGTGTGTGTTACATTACATTCACTAGTAGGAGTGAGAAAAACATCACGGGGTGGTGCGCATTGTATGTGTGTGTGTCTCATTAGATTGCTTAGTAGAGCTGAGAAAAACATCACGGGGTGGTGCGCATTTTATGGGTGTGTGTCACATTATATTCACTAGTAGCAGTGAGAAAAACATCACGGGGTGGTGCGCATTTTATGGGTGTGTGTCACATTAGATTCACTAGTAGCAGTGAGAAAAACATCACGCGGTGGTGCCCATTGTATGGGTGTGTGTCACATTAGATTCACTAGTAGCAGTGAGAAAAACATCACGGGGTGGTGCGCATTGTATGGGTGTGTGTTACATTAGATTCACTAGTAGCCGTGAGAAAAACATCACGGGGTGGTGCGCATTTTATGGGTTTGTGTTACATTAGATTCACTAGTAGGAGTGAGAAAAACATCACGGGTTGGTGCGCATTGTATGGGTGTGTGTTACATTAGATTCACTAGTAGCAGTGAGAAAAACATCACGGGGTGGTGCGCATTGTATGGGTGTGTGTTACATTAGATTCACTAGTAGGAGTGAGAAAAACATCACGGGGTGGTGCGCATTGTATGGGTGTGTGTTACATTACATTCACTAGTAGGAGTGAGAAAAACATCACGGGGTGGTGCGCATTGTATGGGTGTGTGTTACATTACATCCTCTAGTAGGAGTGAGAAAAACATCACGGGGTGGTGCGCATTGTATGGGTGTGTGTTACATTAGATTCACTAGTAGGAGTGAGAAAAACATCACGGGGTGGTGCGCCTTGTATGGGTGTGTGTTACATTACTTTCACTAGTACGAGTGAGAAAATCATCACGGGGTGGTGCGCATTGTATGGGTGTGTGTTACATTAGATTCACTAGTAGGAGTGAGAAAAACATCACGGGGTGGTGCGCATTGTATGTGTGTGTTACATTAGATTCACTAGTAGGAGTGAGAAAAACATCACGGGGTGGTGCGCATTGTATGGGTGTGTGTTACATTACATTCACTAGTAGGAGTGAGAAAAACATCACGGGGTGGTGCGGATTGTATGTGTGTGTTACATTAGATTCACTAGTAGGAGTGAGAAAAACATCACGGGGTGGTGCGCCTTGTATGGGTGTGTGTTACATTAGATTCACTAGTAGGAGTGAGAAAAACATCACGGGGTGGTGCGCCTTGTATGGGTGTGTGTTACATTAGATTCACTAGTAGGAGTGAGAAAAACATCACGGGGTGGTGCGCCTTGTATGGGTGTGTGTTACATTAGATTCACTAGTAGGAGTGAGAAAAACATCACGGGGTGGTGCGCCTTGTATGGGTGTGTGTTACATTAGATTCACTAGTAGGAGTGAGAAAAACATCACGGGGTGGTGCGCATTGTATGGGTGTGTGTTACATTAGATTCACTAGTAGCAGTGAGAAAAACATCACGGGGTGGTGCGCTTTGTATGGGTGTGTGTTAAATTAGATACACTAGTAGCAGTGAGAAAAACATCACGGGGTGGTGCGCCTTGTATGGGTGTGTGTTACATTACATTCACTAGTAGCAGTGAGAAAAACATCACGGGGTGGTGCGCCTTGTATGGGTGTGTGTTACATTACATTCACTAGTAGGAGTGAGAAAAACATCACGGGGTGGTGCGCCTTGTATGGGTGTGTGTTACTTTAGATTCACTAGTAGGAGTGAGAAAAACATCACGGGGTGGTGCGCCTTGTATGGGTGTGTGTTACATTAGATTCACTAGTAGGAGTGAGAAAAACATCACGGGGTGGTGCGCCTTGTATGGGTGTGTGTTACATTAGATTCACTAGTAGGAGTGAGAAAAACATCAAGGGGTGGTGCGCATTGTATGGGTGTGTGTTACATTACATTCACTAGTAGGAGTGAGAAAAACATCACGGGGTGGTGCGCATTGTATGGGTGTGTGTTACATTACATTCACTAGTAGGAGTGAGAAAAACATCATGGGGTGGTGCGCATTGTATCGGTGTGTGTTACATTACATTCACTAGTAGGAGTGAGAAAAACATCACGGGGTGGTGCGCATTGTATGGGTGTGTGTTACATTAGATTCACTAGTAGGAGTGAGAAAAACATCACGGGGTGGTGCGCATTGTATGGGTGTGTGTTACATTAGATTCACTAGTAGCAGTGAGAAAAACATCACGGGGTGGTGCGCATTGTATGGGTGTGTGTTACATTACATTCACTAGTAGCAGTGAGAAAAACATCACGGGGTGGTGCGCATTGTATGGGTGTGTGTTACATTACATTCACTAGTAGCAGTGAGAAAAACATCACGGGGTGGTGCGCATTGTATGGGTGTGTGTTACATTACATTCACTAGTAGCAGTGAGAAAAGCATCACGGGGTGGTGCGCATTGTATGGGTGTGTGTTACATTAGATTCACTAGTAGCAGTGAGAAAAACATCACGGGGTGGTGCGCATTGTATGGGTGTGTGTTACATTACATTCACTAGTAGGAGTGAGAAAAACATCACGGGGTGAAGAGCATTGTATGGGTGTGTGTTACATTACATTCACTAGTAGGAGTGAGAAAAACATCACGGGGTGGTGCGCATTGTATGGGTGTGTGTTACATTACATTCACTAGTAGGAGTGAGAAAAACATCACGGGGTGGTGCGCATTGTATGGGTGTGTGTTACATTAGATTCACTAGTAGGAGTGAGAAAAACATCACGGGGTGGTGCGCATTGTATGGGTGTGTGTTACATTAGATTCACTAGTAGGAGTGAGAAAAACATCACGGGGTGGTGCGCATTGTATGGGTGTGTGTTACATTACATTCAGTAGTAGCAGTGAGAAAAACATCACGGGGTGGTGCGCATTGTATGGGTGTGTGTTATATTACATTCACTAGTAGGAGTGAGAAAAACATCACGGGGTGGAGAGCATTGTATGGGTGTGTGTTACATTACATTCACTAGTAGGAGTGAGAAAAACATCACGGGGTGGTGCGCATTGTATGGGTGTGTGTTACATTACATTCACTAGTAGGAGTGAGAAAAACATCACGAGGTGGTGCGCATTGTATGTGTGTGTGTCTCATTAGATTCCTTAGTAGAGCTGAGAAAAACATCACGGGGTGGTGCGCATTTTATGGGTGTGTGTCACATTATATTCACTAGTAGCAGTGAGAAAAACATCACGGGGTGGTGCGCATTTTATGGGTGTGTGTCACATTAGATTCACTAGTAGCAGTGAGAAAAACATCACGCGGTGGTGCCCATTGTATGGGTGTGTGTCACATTAGATTCACTAGTAGCAGTGAGAAAAACATCACGGGGTGGTGCGCATTGTATGGGTGTGTGTTACATTAGATTCACTAGTAGCCGTGAGAAAAACATCACGGGGTGGTGCGCATTTTATGGGTTTGTGTTACATTAGATTCACTAGTAGGAGTGAGAAAAACATCACGGGTTGGTGCGCATTGTATGGGTGTGTGTTACATTAGATTCACTAGTAGCAGTGAGAAAAACATCACGGGGTGGTGCGCATTGTATGGGTGTGTGTTACATTAGATTCACTAGTAGGAGTGAGAAAAACATCACGGGGTGGTGCGCATTGTATGGGTGTGTGTTACATTACATTCACTAGTAGGAGTGAGAAAAACATCACGGGGTGGTGCGCATTGTATGGGTGTGTGTTACATTACATCCTCTAGTAGGAGTGAGAAAAACATCACGGGGTGGTGCGCATTGTATGGGTGTGTGTTACATTAGATTCACTAGTAGGAGTGAGAAAAACATCACGGGGTGGTGCGCCTTGTATGGGTGTGTGTTACATTACTTTCACTAGTACGAGTGAGAAAATCATCACGGGGTGGTGCGCATTGTATGGGTGTGTGTTACATTAGATTCACTAGTAGGAGTGAGAAAAACATCACGGGGTGGTGCGCATTGTATGTGTGTGTTACATTAGATTCACTAGTAGGAGTGAGAAAAACATCACGGGGTGGTGCGCATTGTATGGGTGTGTGTTACATTACATTCACTAGTAGGAGTGAGAAAAACATCACGGGGTGGTGCGCATTGTATGTGTGTGTTACATTAGATTCACTAGTAGGAGTGAGAAAAACATCACGGGGTGGTGCGCCTTGTATGGGTGTGTGTTACATTAGATTCACTAGTAGGAGTGAGAAAAACATCACGGGGTGGTGCGCCTTGTATGGGTGTTTGTTACATTAGATTCACTAGTAGGAGTGAGAAAAACATCACGGGGTGGTGCGCCTTGTATGGGTGTGTGTTACATTAGATTCACTAGTAGGAGTGAGAAAAACATCACGGGGTGGTGCGCCTTGTATGGGTGTGTGTTACATTAGATTCACTAGTAGGAGTGTGAAAAACATCACGGGGTGGTGCGCATTGTATGGGTGTGTGTTACATTAGATTCACTAGTAGCAGTGAGAAAAACATCACGGGGTGGTGCGCTTTGTATGGGTGTGTGTTAAATTAGATTCACTAGTAGCAGTGAGAAAAACATCACGGGGTGGTGCGCCTTGTATGGGTGTGTGTTACATTACATTCACTAGTAGCAGTGAGAAAAACATCACGGGGTGGTGCGCCTTGTATGGGTGTGTGTTACATTACATTCACTAGTAGGAGTGAGAAAAACATCACGGGGTGGTGCGCCTTGTATGGGTGTGTGTTACTTTAGATTCACTAGTAGGAGTGAGAAAAACATCACGGGGTGGTGCGCCTTGTATGGGTGTGTGTTACATTAGATTCACTAGTAGGAGTGAGAAAAACATCACGGGGTGGTGCGCCTTGTATGGGTGTGTGTTACATTAGATTCACTAGTAGGAGTGAGAAAAACATCAAGGGGTGGTGCGCATTGTATGGGTGTGTGTTACATTACATTCACTAGTAGGAGTGAGAAAAACATCACGGGGTGGTGCGCATTGTATGGGTGTGTGTTACATTACATTCACTAGTAGGAGTGAGAAAAACATCATGGGGTGGTGCGCATTGTATCGGTGTGTGTTACATTACATTCACTAGTAGGAGTGAGAAAAACATCACGGGGTGGTGCGCATTGTATGGGTGTGTGTTACATTAGATTCACTAATAGGAGTGAGAAAAACATCACGGGGTGGTGCGCATTGTATGGGTGTGTGTTACATTAGATTCACTAGTAGCAGTGAGAAAAACATCACGGGGTGGTGCGCATTGTATGGGTGTGTGTTACATTACATTCACTAGTAGCAGTGAGAAAAACATCACGGGGTGGTTCGCATTGTATGGGTGTGTGTTACATTACATTCACTAGTAGCAGTGAGAAAAACATCACGGGGTGCTGCGCATTGTATGGGTGTGTGTTACATTACATTCACTAGTAGCAGTGAGAAAAGCATCACGGGGTGGTGCGCATTGTATGGGTGTGTGTTACATTAGATTCACTAGTAGCAGTGAGAAAAACATCACGGGGTGGTGCGCATTGTATGGGTGTGTGTTACATTACATTCACTAGTAGGAGTGAGAAAAACATCACGGGGTGAAGAGCATTGTATGGGTGTGTGTTACATTACATTCACTAGTAGGAGTGAGAAAAACATCACGGGGTGGTGCGCATTGTATGGGTGTGTGTTACATTACATTCACTAGTAGGAGTGAGAAAAACATCACGGGGTGGTGCGCATTGTATGGGTGTGTGTTACATTAGATTCACTAGTAGGAGTGAGAAAAACATCACGGGGTGGTGCGCATTGTATGGGTGTGTGTTACATTAGATTCACTAGTAGGAGTGAGAAAAACATCACGGGGTGGTGCGCATTGTATGGGTGTGTGTTACATTACATTCAGTAGTAGCAGTGAGAAAAACATCACGGGGTGGTGCGCATTGTATGGGTGTGTGTTATATTACATTCACTAGTAGGAGTGAGAAAAACATCACGGGGTGGAGAGCATTGTATGGGTGTGTGTTACATTACATTCACTAGTAGGAGTGAGAAAAACATCACGGGGTGGTGCGCATTGTATGGGTGTGTGTTACATTACATTCACTAGTAGGAGTGAGAAAAACATCACGGGGTGGTGCGCATTGTATGGGTGTGTGTTACATTAGATTCACTAGTAGGAGTGAGAAAAACATCACGGGGTGGTGCGCATTGTATGGGTGTGTGTTACATTAGATTCACTAGTAGGAGTGAGAAAAACATCACGGGGTGGTGCGCATTGTATGGGTGTGTGTTACATTACATTCACTAGTAGCAGTGAGAAAAACATCACGGGGTGGTGCGCATTGTATGGGTGTGTGTTACATTAGATTCACTAGTAGGAGTGAGAAAAACATCACGGGGTGGTGCGCATTGTATGGGTGTGTGTTACATTAGATTCACTAGTAGGAGTGAGAAAAACATCACGGGGTGGTGCGCATTGTATGGGTGTGTGTTACATTACATTCACTAGTAGCAGTGAGAAAAACATCACGGGGTGGTGCGCATTGTATGGGTGTGTGTTACATTAGATTCACTAGTAGGAGTGAGAAAAACATCACGGGGTGGTGCGCATTGTATGGGTGTGTGTTACATTAGATTCAGTAGTAGCAGTGAGAAAAACATCACGGGGTGGTGCGCATTGTATGGGTGTGTGTTACATTAGATTCACTAGTAGGAGTGAGAAAAACATCACGGGGTGGTGCACCTTGTATGGGTGTGTGTTACATTAGATTCACTAGTAGCAGTGAGAAAAACATCACGGGGTGGTGCGCCTTGTATGGGTGTGTGTTACATTACATTCAATAGTAGGAGTGAGAAAAACATCACGGGGTGGTGCGCATTGTATGGGTGTGTGTTACATTACATTCACTAGTAGCAGTGAGAAAAACATCACGGGGTGGTGCGCATTGTATGGGTGTGTGTTACATTACATTCACTAGTAGCAGTGAGAAAAACATCACGGGGTGGTGCGCATTGTATGGGTGTGTGTTACATTACATTCACTAGTAGCAGTGAGAAAAACATCACGGAGTGGTGCGCATTGTATGGGTGTGTGTTACATTACATTCACTAGTAGCAGTGAGAAAAACATCACGGGGTGGTACGCATTGTATGGGTGTGTGTTACATTAGATTCACTAGTAGCAGTGAGAAAAACATCACGGGGTGGTGCGCATTGTATGGGTGTGTGTTACATTAGATTCACTAGTAGCAGTGAGAAAAACATCACGGGTTGGTGCGCATTGTATTGTTGTGTGTTACATTAGATTCACTAGTAGCAGTGAGAAAAACATCACGGGGTGGTGCGCATTGTATGGGTGTGTGTTACATTAGATTCACTAGTAGGAGTCAGAAAAACATCACGGGGTGGTGCGCATTGTATGGGTGTGTGTCACATTACATTCACTAGTAGCAGTGAGAAAAGCATCACGGGGTGGTGCGCATTGTATGGGTGTGTGTTACATTAGATTCACTAGTAGCAGTGAGAAAAACATCACGGGGTGGTGCGCATTGTATGGGTGTGTGTTACATTACATTCACTAGTAGGAGTGAGAAAAACATCACGGGGTGAAGAGCATTGTATGGGTGTGTGTTACATTACATTCACTAGTAGGAGTGAGAAAAACATCACGGGGTGGTGCGCATTGTATGGGTGTGTGTTACATTACATTCACTAGTAGGAGTGAGAAAAACATCACGGGGTGGTGCGCATTGTATGGGTGTGTGTTACATTAGATTCACTAGTAGGAGTGAGAAAAACATCACGGGGTGGTGCGCATTGTATGGGTGTGTGTTACATTAGATTCACTAGTAGGAGTGAGAAAAACATCACGGGGTGGTGCGCATTGTATGGGTGTGTGTTACATTACATTCAGTAGTAGCAGTGAGAAAAACATCACGGGGTGGTGCGCATTGTATGGGTGTGTGTTATATTACATTCACTAGTAGGAGTGAGAAAAACATCACGGGGTGGAGAGCATTGTATGGGTGTGTGTTACATTACATTCACTAGTAGGAGTGAGAAAAACATCACGGGGTGGTGCGCATTGTATGGGTGTGTGTTACATTACATTCACTAGTAGGAGTGAGAAAAACATCACGGGGTGGTGCGCATTGTATGGGTGTGTGTTACATTAGATTCACTAGTAGGAGTGAGAAAAACATCACGGGGTGGTGCGCATTGTATGGGTGTGTGTTACATTAGATTCACTAGTAGGAGTGAGAAAAACATCACGGGGTGGTGCGCATTGTATGGGTGTGTGTTACATTACATTCACTAGTAGCAGTGAGAAAAACATCACGGGGTGGTGCGCATTGTATGGGTGTGTGTTACATTAGATTCACTAGTAGGAGTGAGAAAAACATCACGGGGTGGTGCGCATTGTATGGGTGTGTGTTACATTAGATTCACTAGTAGGAGTGAGAAAAACATCACGGGGTGGTGCGCATTGTATGGGTGTGTGTTACATTACATTCACTAGTAGCAGTGAGAAAAACATCACGGGGTGGTGCGCATTGTATGGGTGTGTGTTACATTAGATTCACTAGTAGGAGTGAGAAAAACATCACGGGGTGGTGCGCATTGTATGGGTGTGTGTTACATTAGATTCAGTAGTAGCAGTGAGAAAAACATCACGGGGTGGTGCGCATTGTATGGGTGTGTGTTACATTAGATTCACTAGTAGGAGTGAGAAAAACATCACGGGGTGGTGCACCTTGTATGGGTGTGTGTTACATTAGATTCACTAGTAGCAGTGAGAAAAACATCACGGGGTGGTGCGCCTTGTATGGGTGTGTGTTACATTACATTCACTAGTAGGAGTGAGAAAACCATCACGGGGTGGTGCGCATTGTATGGGTGTGTGTTACATTACATTCACTAGTAGCAGTGAGAAAAACATCACGGGGTGGTGCGCATTGTATGGGTGTGTGTTACATTACATTCACTAGTAGCAGTGAGAAAAACATCACGGGGTGGTGCGCATTGTATGGGTGTGTGTTACATTACATTCACTAGTAGCAGTGAGAAAAACATCACGGAGTGGTGCGCATTGTATGGGTGTGTGTTACATTACATTCACTAGTAGCAGTGAGAAAAACATCACGGGGTGGTACGCATTGTATGGGTGTGTGTTACATTAGATTCACTAGTAGCAGTGAGAAAAACATCACGGGGTGGTGCGCATTGTATGGGTGTGTGTTACATTAGATTCACTAGTAGCAGTGAGAAAAACATCACGGGTTGGTGCGCATTGTATTGTTGTGTGTTACATTAGATTCACTAGTAGCAGTGAGAAAAACATCACGGGGTGGTGCGCATTGTATGGGTGTGTGTTACATTAGATTCACTAGTAGGAGTCAGAAAAACATCACGGGGTGGTGTGCATTGTATGGGTGTGTGTTACATTAGATTCACTAGTAGGAGTGAGAAAAACATCACGGGGTGGTGCGCATTGTATGGGTGTGTGTTACATTACATTCACTAGAAGGAGTGAGAAAAACATCACGGGGTGGTGCGCATTGTATGGGTGTGTGTTACATTACATTCACTAGTAGGAGTGAGAAAAACATCACGGGGTGGTGCGCATTTTATGGGTGTGTGTTACATTACTTTCTCTAGTAGGAGTGAGAAAATCATCACGGGGTGGTGCGCATTGTAAGGGTGTGTGTTACATTACATTCACTAGTAGGAGTGAGAAAAACATCACGGGGTGGTGCGCATTGTATCGGTGTGTGTTACATTACATTCACTAGTAGGAGTGAGAAAAACATCACGGGGTGGTGCGCATTGTATGGGTGTGTGTTACATTACATTCACTAGTAGGGGTGACAAAAACATCACGGGGTGGTGCGCATTGTATGGGTGTGTGTTACATTACATTCACTAGTAGGAGTGAGAAAAACATCACGGGGTGGTGCGCATTGTATGGGTGTGTGTTACATTAGATTCACTAGTAGGAGTGAGAAAAACATCACGGGGTGGTGCGCATTGTATGGGTGTGTGTTACATTAGATTCACTAGTAGGAGTGAGAAAAACATCACGGGGTGGTGCACATTGTATGGGTGTGTACTACATTAGATTCACTAGTAGGAGTGAGAAAAACATCACGGGGTGGTGAGCATTGTATGGGTGTGTGTTACATTAGATTCACTAGTAGCAGTGAGAAAAACATCACGGGGTGGTGCGCATTGTATGGGTGTGTGTTACATTACGTTCACTAGTAGGAGTGAGAAAAACATCACGGGGTGGTGCGCATTGTATGGGTGTGTGTTACATTACATTCACTAGTAGGAGTGAGAAAAACATCACGGGGTGGTGCGCATTGTATGTGTGTGTTACATTAGATTCACTAGTAGGAGTGAGAAAAACATCACGGGGTGGTGCGGATTGTATGGGTGTGTGTTACATTAGATTTACTAGTAGGAGTGAGAAAAACATCACGGGGTGGTGCGCATTGTATGGGTGTGTGTTACATTACATTCACTAGTAGCAGTGAGAAAAACATCACGGCGTGGTGCGCATTGTATGGGTGTGTGTTACATTACATTCACTAGTAGCAGTGAGAAAAACATCACGGGGTGGTGCGCATTGTATGGGTGTGTGTTACATTACATTCACTAGTAGCAGTGAGAAAAACATCACGGGGTGGTGCGCATTGTATGGGTGTGTGTTACATTACATTCACTAGTAGCAGTGAGAAAAACATTATGGGGTGGTGCGCATTGTATGGGTGTGTGTTACATTAGATTCACTAGTAGGAGTCAGAAAAACATCACGGGGTGGTGTGCATTGTATGGGTGTGTGTTACATTAGATTCACTAGTAGGAGTGAGAAAAACATCACGGGGTGGTGCGCATTGTATGGGTGTGTGTTACATTAGATTCACTAGTAGGAGTCAGAAAAACATCACGGGGTGGTGTGCATTGTATGGGTGTGTGTTACATTAGATTCACTAGTAGGAGTGAGAAAAACATCACGGGGTGGTGCGCATTGTATGGGTGTGTGTTACATTACATTCACTAGAAGGAGTGAGAAAAACATCACGGGGTGGTGCGCATTGTATGGGTGTGTGTTACATTACATTCACTAGTAGGAGTGAGAAAAACATCACGGGGTGGTGCGCATTTTATGGGTGTGTGTTACATTACTTTCTCTAGTAGGAGTGAGAAAATCATCACGGGGTGGTGCGCATTGTATGGGTGTGTGTTACATTACATTCACTAGTAGGAGTGAGAAAAACATCACGGGGTGGTGCGCATTGTATCGGTGTGTGTTACATTACATTCACTAGTAGGAGTGAGAAAAACATCACGGGGTGGTGCGCATTGTATGGGTGTGTGTTACATTACATTCACTAGTAGGGGTGACAAAAACATCACGGGGTGGTGCGCATTGTATGGGTGTGTGTTACATTACATTCACTAGTAGGAGTGAGAAAAACATCACGGGGTGGTGCGCATTGTATGGGTGTGTGTTACATTAGATTCACTAGTAGGAGTGAGAAAAACATCACGGGGTGGTGCGCATTGTATGGGTGTGTGTTACATTAGATTCACTAGTAGGAGTGAGAAAAACATCACGGGGTGGTGCACATTGTATGGGTGTGTATTACATTAGATTCACTAGTAGGAGTGAGAAAAACATCACGGGGTGGTGAGCATTGTATGGGTGTGTGTTACATTAGATTCACTAGTAGCAGTGAGAAAAACATCACGGGGTGGTGCGCATTGTATGGGTGTGTGTTACATTACGTTCACTAGTAGGAGTGAGAAAAACATCACGGGGTGGTGCGCATTGTATGGGTGTGTGTTACATTACATTCACTAGTAGGAGTGAGAAAAACATCACGGGGTGGTGCGCATTGTATGTGTGTGTTACATTAGATTCACTAGTAGGAGTGAGAAAAACATCACGGGGTGGTGCGGATTGTATGGGTGTGTGTTACATTAGATTTACTAGTAGGAGTGAGAAAAACATCACGGGGTGGTGCGCATTGTATGGGTGTGTGTTACATTACATTCACTAGTAGCAGTGAGAAAAACATCACGGCGTGGTGCGCATTGTATGGGTGTGTGTTACATTACATTCACTAGTAGCAGTGAGAAAAACATCACGGGGTGGTGCGCATTGTATGGGTGTGTGTTACATTACATTCACTAGTAGCAGTGAGAAAAACATCACGGGGTGGTGCGCATTGTATGGGTGTGTGTTACATTACATTCACTAGTAGCAGTGAGAAAAACATTATGGGGTGGTGCGCATTGTATGGGTGTGTGTTACATTAGATTCACTAGTAGCAGTGAGAAAAACATCACGGGGTGGTGCGCATTGTATGGGTTTGTGTTACATTACATTCACTAGTAGGAGTGAGAAAAACATCACGGGGTGGTGCGCATTGTATCGGTGTGTGTTACATTACATTCACTAGTAGGAGTGAGAAAAACATCACGGGGTGGTGCACATTGTATGGGTGTGTGTTACATTACATTCACTAGTAGGAGTGAGAAAAACATCACGGGGTGGTGCGCATTGTATGGGTGTGTGTTACATTACATTCACTAGTAGGAGTGAGAAAAACATCACGGGGTGGTGCGCATTGTATGGGTGTGTGTTACATTAGATTCACTAGTAGGAGTGAGAAAAACATCACGGGGTGGTGCGCATTGTATGGGTGTGTGTTACATTAGATTCACTAGTAGGAGTGAGAAAAATATCACGGGGTGGTGAGCATTGTATGGGTGTGTGTTACATTAGATTCACAAGTAGCAGTGAGAAAAACATCACGGGGTGGTTCGCATTGTATGGGTGTGTGTTACATTACATTCACTAGTAGGAGTGAGAAAAACATCACGGGGTGGTGCGCATTGTATGGGTGTGTGTTACATTACATTCACTAGTAGGAGTGAGAAAAACATCACGGGGTGGTGCGCCTTGTATGGGTGTGTGTTACATTAGATTCACTAGTAGGAGTGAGAAAAACATCACGGGGTGGTGCGCATTGTATGGGTGTGTGTTACATTAGATTCACTAGTAGGAGTGAGAAAAACATCACGGGGTGGTGCGCCTTGTATGGGTGTGTGTTACATTAGATTCACTAGTAGGAGTGAGAAAAACATCACGGGGTGGTGCGCCTTGTATGGGTGTGTGTTACATTAGATTCACTAGTAGGAGTGAGAAAAACATCACGGGGTGGTGCGCCTTGTATGGGTGTGTGTTACATTAGATTCACTAGTAGGAGTGAGAAAAACATCACGGGGTGGTGCGCATTGTATGGGTGTGTGTTACATTAGATTCACTAGTAGGAGTGAGAAAAACATCACGGGGTGGTGCGCATTGTATGGGTGTGTGTTACATTAGATTCACTAGTAGCAGTGAGAAAAACATCACGGGGTGGTGCGCTTTGTATGGGTGTGTGTTAAATTAGATTCACTAGTAGCAGTGAGAAAAACATCACGGGGTGGTGCGCCTTGTATGGGTGTGTGTTACATTACATTCACTAGTAGCAGTGAGAAAAATATCACGGGGTGGTGCGCCTTGTATGGGTGTGTGTTACATTACATTCACTAGTAGGAGTGAGAAAAACATCACGGGGTGGTGCGCCTTGTATGGGTGTGTGTTACTTTAGATTCACTAGTAGGAGTGAGAAAAACATCACGGGGTGGTGCGCCTTGTATGGGTGTGTGTTACATTAGATTCACTAGTAGGAGTGAGAAAAACATCACGGGGTGGTGCGCCTTGTATGGGTGTGTGTTACATTAGATTCACTATTAGGAGTGAGAAAAACATCAAGGGGTGGTGCGCATTGTATGGGTGTGTGTTACATTACATTCACTAGTAGGAGTGAGAAAAACATCACGGGGTGGTGCGCATTGTATGGGTGTGTGTTACATTACATTCACTAGTAGGAGTGAGAAAAACATCATGGGGTGGTGCGCATTGTATCGGTGTGTGTTACATTACATTCACTAGTAGCAGTGAGAAAAGCATCACGGGGTGGTGCGCATTGTATGGGTGTGTGTTACATTAGATTCACTAGTAGCAGTGAGAAAAACATCACGGGGTGGTGCGCATTGTATGGGTGTGTGTTACATTACATGCACTAGTAGGAGTGAGAAAAACATCACGGGGTGGAGAGCATTGTATGGGTGTGTGTTACATTACATTCACTAGTAGGAGTGAGAAAAACATCACGGGGTGGTGCGCATTGTATGGGTGTGTGTTACATTACATTCACTAGTAGGAGTGAGAAAAACATCACGGGGTGGTGCGCATTGTATGGGTGTGTGTTACATTAGATTCACTAGTAGGAGTGAGAAAAACATCACGGGGTGGTGCGCATTGTATGGGTGTGTGTTACATTAGATTCACTAGTAGGAGTGAGAAAAACATCACGGGGTGGTGCGCATTGTATGGGTGTGTGTTACATTACAATCAGTAGTAGCAGTGAGAAAAACATCACGGGGTGGTGCGCATTGTATGGGTGTGTGTTATATTACATTCACTAGTAGGAGTGAGAAAAACATCACGGGGTGGAGAGCATTGTATGGGTGTGTGTTACATTACATTCACTAGTAGGAGTGAGAAATACATCACGGGGTGGTGCGCATTGTATGGGTGTGTGTTACATTACATTCACTAGTAGGAGTGAGAAAAACATCACGGGGTGGTGCGCATTGTATGGGTGTGTGTTACATTAGATTCACTAGTAGGAGTGAGAAAAACATCACGGGGTGGTGCGCATTGTATGGGTGTGTGTTACATTAGATTCACTAGTAGGAGTGAGAAAAACATCACGGGGTGGTGCGCATTGTATGGGTGTGTGTTACATTACATTCACTAGTAGCAGTGAGAAAAACATCACGGGGTGGTGCGCATTGTATGGGTGTGTGTTACATTAGATTCACTAGTAGGAGTGAGAAAAACATCACGGGGTGGTGCGCATTGTATGGGTGTGTGTTACATTAGATTCACTAGTAGGAGTGAGAAAAACATCACGGGGTGGTGCGCATTGTATGGGTGTGTGTTACATTACATTCACTAGTAGCAGTGAGAAAAACATCACGGGGTGGTGCGCATTGTATGGGTGTGTGTTACATTAGATTCACTAGTAGGAGTGAGAAAAACATCACGGGGTGGTGCGCCTTGTATGGGTGTGTGTTACATTAGATTCACTAGTAGCAGTGAGAAAAACATCACGGGGTGGTGCGCCTTGTATGGGTGTGTGTTACATTACATTCACTAGTAGGAGTGAGAAAAACATCACGGGGTGGTGCGCATTGTATGGGTTTGTGTTACATTACATTCACTAGTAGCAGTGAGAAAAACATCACGGGGTGGTGCGCATTGTATGGGTGTGTGTTACATTACATTCACTAGTAGCAGTGAGAAAAACATCACGGGGTGGTGCGCATTGTATGGGTGTGTGTTACATTACATTCACTAGTAGCAGTGAGAAAAACATCACGGAGTGGTGCGCATTTTATGGGTGTGTGTTACATTACATTCACTAGTAGCAGTGAGAAAAACATCACGGGGTGGTGCGCATTGTATGGGTGTGTGTTACATTAGATTCACTAGTAGCAGTGAGAAAAACATCACGGGGTGGTGCGCATTGTATGGGTGTGTGTTACATTAGATTCACTAGTAGCAGTGAGAAAAACATCACGGGGTGGTGCGCATTGTATTGTTGTGTGTTACATTAGATTCACTAGTAGCAGTGAGAAAAACATCACGGGGTGGTGCGCATTGTATGGGTGTGTGTTACATTAGATTCACTAGTAGGAGTGAGAAAAACATCACGGGGTGGTGTGCATTGTATGGGTGTGTGTTACATTAGATTCACTAGTAGGAGTGAGAAAAACATCACGGGGTGGTGCGCATTGTATGGGTGTGTGTTACATTACATTCACTAGTAGGAGTGAGAAAAACATCACGGGGTGGTGCGCATTTTATGGGTGTGTGTTACATTACTTTCTCTAGTAGGAGTGAGAAAATCATCACGGGGTGGTGCGCATTGTATGGGTGTGTGTTACATTACATTCACTAGTAGGAGTGAGAAAAACATCACGGGGTGGTGCGCATTGTATCGGTGTGTGTTACATTACATTCACTAGTAGGAGTGAGAAAAACATCACGGGGTGGTGCGCATTGTATGGGTGTGTGTTACATTACATTCACTAGTAGGGGTGACAAAAACATCACGGGGTTGTGCGCATTGTATGGGTGTGTGTTACATTACATTCACTAGTAGGAGTGAGAAAAACATCACGGGGTGGTGCGCATTGTATGGGTGTGTGTTACATTAGATTCACTAGTAGGAGTGAGAAAAACATCACGGGGTGGTGCGCATTGTATGGGTGTGTGTTACATTAGATTCACTAGTAGCAGTGAGAAAAACATCACGGGGTGGTGCACATTGTATGGGTGTGTATTACATTAGATTCACTAGTAGGAGTGAGAAAAACATCACGGGGTGGTGCGCATTGTATGGGTGTGTGTTACATTACATTCACTAGTAGCAGTGAGAAAAACATCACGGGGTGGTGCGCATTGTATGGGTGTGTGTTACATTACGTTCACTAGTAGGAGTGAGAAAAACATCACGGGGTGGTGCGCATTGTATGGGTGTGTGTTACATTACATTCACTAGTAGGAGTGAGAAAAACATCACGGGGTGGTGCGCATTGTATGGGTGTGTGTTACATTACATTCACTAGTAGGGGTGACAAAAACATCACGGGGTGGTGCGCATTGTATGGGTGTGTGTTACATTACGTTCACTAGTAGGAGTGAGAAAAACATCACGGGGTGGTGCGCATTGTATCGGTGTGTGTTACATTACATTCACTAGTAGGAGTGAGAAAAACATCACGGGGTGGTGCGCATTGTATGGGTGTGTGTTACATTACATTCACTAGTAGGAGTGAGAAAAACATCACGGGGTGGTGCCCATTGTATGGGTGTGTGTTACATTAGATTCACTAGTAGGAGTGAGAAAAACATCACGGGGTGGTGCGCATTGTATGGGTGTGTGTTACATTACATTCACTAGTAGGGGTGACAAAAACATCACGGGGTGGTGCGCATTGTATGGGTGTGTGTTACATTACATTCACTAGTAGGAGTGAGAAAAACATCACGGGGTGGTGCGCATTGTATGGGTGTGTGTTACATTAGATTCACTAGTAGGAGTGAGAAAAACATCACGGGGTGGTGCGCATTGTATGGGTGTGTGTTACATTAGATTCACTAGTAGCAGTGAGAAAAATATCACGGGGTGGTGCACATTGTATGGGTGTGTATTACATTAGATTCACTAGTAGGAGTGAGAAAAACATCACGGGGTGGTGAGCATTGTATGGGTGTGTGTTACATTAGATTCACTAGTAGCAGTGAGAAAAACATCACGGGGTGGTGCGCATTGTATGGGTGTGTGTTACATTACGTTCACTAGTAGGAGTGAGAAAAACATCACGGGGTGGTGCGCATTGTATGGGTGTGTGTTACATTACATTCACTAGTAGGAGTGAGAAAAACATCACGGGGTGGTGCGCATTGTATGTGTGTGTTACATTAGATTCACTAGTAGGAGTGAGAAAAACATCACGGGGTGGTGCGGATTGTATGGGTGTGTGTTACATTAGATTCACTAGTAGGAGTGAGAAAAACATCACGGGGTGGTGCGCATTGTATGGGTGTGTGTTACATTACATTCACTAGTAGCAGTGAGAAAAACATCACGGCGTGGTGCGCATTGTATGGGTGTGTGTTACATTACATTCACTAGTAGCAGTGAGAAAAACATCACGGGGTGGTGCGCATTGTATGGGTGTGTGTTACATTACATTCACTAGTAGCAGTGAGAAAAACATCACGGGGTGGTGCGCATTGTATGGGTGTGTGTTACATTACATTCACTAGTAGCAGTGAGAAAAACATTATGGGGTGGTGCGCATTGTATGGGTGTGTGTTACATTAGATTCACTAGTAGCAGTGAGAAAAACATCACGGGGTGGTGCGCATTGTATGGGTTTGTGTTACATTACATTCACTAGTAGGAGTGAGAAAAACATCACGGGGTGGTGCGCATTGTATCGGTGTGTGTTACATTACATTCACTAGTAGGAGTGAGAAAAACATCACGGGGTGGTGAGCATTGTATGGGTGTGTGTTACATTACATTCACTAGTAGGAGTGAGAAAAACATCACGGGGTGGTGCGCATTGTATGGGTGTGTGTTACATTAGATTCACTAGTAGGAGTGAGAAAAACATCACGGGGTGGTGCGCATTGTATGGGTGTGTGTTACATTAGATTCACTAGTAGGAGTGAGAAAAACATCACGGGGTGGTGAGCATTGTATGGGTGTGTGTTACATTAGATTCACAAGTAGCAGTGAGAAAAACATCACGGGGTGGTGCGCATTGTATGGGTGTGTGTTACATTACATTCACTAGTAGGAGTGAGAAAAACATCACGGGGTGGTGCGCATTGTATGGGTGTGTGTTACATTACATTCACTAGTAGGAGTGAGAAAAACATCACGGGGTGGTGCGCCTTGTATGGGTGTGTGTTACATTAGATTCACTAGTAGGAGTGAGAAAAACATCACGGGGTGGTGCGCATTGTATGGGTGTGTGTTACATTAGATTCACTAGTAGGAGTGAGAAAAACATCACGGGGTGGTGCGCCTTGTATGGGTGTGTGTTACATTAGATTCACTAGTAGGAGTGAGAAAAACATCACGGGGTGGTGCGCCTTGTATGGGTGTGTGTTACATTAGATTCACTAGTAGGAGTGAGAAAAACATCACGGGGTGGTGCGCCTTGTATGGGTGTGTGTTACATTAGATTCACTAGTAGGAGTGAGAAAAACATCACGGGGTGGTGCGCATTGTATGGGTGTGTGTTACATTAGATTCACTAGTAGGAGTGAGAAAAACATCACGGGGTGGTGCGCATTGTATGGGTGTGTGTTACATTAGATTCACTAGTAGCAGTGAGAAAAACATCACGGGGTGGTGCGCTTTGTATGGGTGTGTGTTAAATTAGATTCACTAGTAGCAGTGAGAAAAACATCACGGGGTGGTGCGCCTTGTATGGGTGTGTGTTACATTACATTCACTAGTAGCAGTGAGAAAAACATCACGGGGTGGTGCGCCTTTTATGGGTGTGTGTTACATTACATTCACTAGTAGCAGTGAGAAAAACATCACGGGGTGGTGCGCCTTGTATGGGTGTGTGTTACATTACATTCACTAGTAGGAGTGAGAAAAACATCACGGGGTGGTGCGCCTTGTATGGGTGTGTGTTACTTTAGATTCACTAGTAGGAGTGAGAAAAACATCACGGGGTGGTGCGCCTTGTATGGGTGTGTGTTACATTAGATTCACTAGTAGGAGTGAGAAAAACATCACGCGGTGGTGCCCATTGTATGGGTGTGTGTCACATTAGATTCACTAGTAGGAGAGAGAAAAACATCACGGGGTGGTGCGCATTGTATGGGTGTGTGTTACATTACATTCACTAGTAGCAGTGAGAAAAACATCACGGGGTGGTGCGCATTGTATGGGTGTGTGTTACATTACGTTCACTAGTAGGAGTGAGAAAAACATCACGGGGTGGTGCGCATTGTATGGGTGTGTGTTACATTACATTCACTAGTAGGAGTGAGAAAAACATCACGGGGTGGTGCGCATTGTATGGGTGTGTGTTACATTACATTCACTAGTAGCAGTGAGAAAAACATCACGGGGTGGTGCGCATTGTATGGGTGTGTGTTACATTACGTTCACTAGTAGGAGTGAGAAAAACATCACGGGGTGGTGCGCATTGTATGGGTGTGTGTTACATTACATTCACTAGTAGGAGTGAGAAAAACATCACGGGGTGGTGCGCATTGTATGGGTGTGTGTTACATTACATTCACTAGTAGGGGTGACAAAAACATCACGGGGTGGTGCGCATTGTATGGGTGTGTGTTACATTACATTCACTAGTAGGAGTGAGAAAAACATCACGGGGTGGTGCGCATTGTATCGGTGTGTGTTACATTACATTCACTAGTAGGAGTGAGAAAAACATCACGGGGTGGTGCGCATTGTATGGGTGTGTGTTACATTACATTCACTAGTAGGAGTGAGAAAAACATCACGGGGTGGTGCGCATTGTATGGGTGTGTGTTACATTAGATTCACTAGTAGGAGTGAGAAAAACATCACGGGGTGGTGCGCATTGTATGGGTGTGTGTTACATTACATTCACTAGTAGGGGTGACAAAAACATCACGGGGTGGTGCGCATTGTATGGGTGTGTGTTACATTACATTCACTAGTAGGAGTGAGAAAAACATCACGGGGTGGTGCGCATTGTATGGGTGTGTGTTACATTAGATTCACTAGTAGGAGTGAGAAAAACATCACGGGGTGGTGCGCATTGTATGGGTGTGTGTTACATTAGATTCACTAGTAGCAGTGAGAAAAATATCACGGGGTGGTGCACATTGTATGGGTGTGTATTACATTAGATTCACTAGTAGGAGTGAGAAAAACATCACGGGGTGGTGAGCATTGTATGGGTGTGTGTTACATTAGATTCACTAGTAGCAGTGAGAAAAACATCACGGGGTGGTGCGCATTGTATGGGTGTGTGTTACATTACGTTCACTAGTAGGAGTGAGAAAAACATCACGGGGTGGTGCGCATTGTATGGGTGTGTGTTACATTACATTCACTAGTAGGAGTGAGAAAAACATCACGGGGTGGTGCGCATTGTATGTGTGTGTTACATTAGATTCACTAGTAGGAGTGAGAAAAACATCACGGGGTGGTGCGGATTGTATGGGTGTGTGTTACATTAGATTCACTAGTAGGAGTGAGAAAAACATCACGGGGTGGTGCGCATTGTATGGGTGTGTGTTACATTACATTCACTAGTAGCAGTGAGAAAAACATCACGGCGTGGTGCGCATTGTATGGGTGTGTGTTACATTACATTCACTAGTAGCAGTGAGAAAAACATCACGGGGTGGTGCGCATTGTATGGGTGTGTGTTACATTACATTCACTAGTAGCAGTGAGAAAAACATCACGGGGTGGTGCGCATTGTATGGGTGTGTGTTACATTACATTCACTAGTAGCAGTGAGAAAAACATTATGGGGTGGTGCGCATTGTATGGGTGTGTGTTACATTAGATTCACTAGTAGCAGTGAGAAAAACATCACGGGGTGGTGCGCATTGTATGGGTTTGTGTTACATTACATTCACTAGTAGGAGTGAGAAAAACATCACGGGGTGGTGCGCATTGTATCGGTGTGTGTTACATTACATTCACTAGTAGGAGTGAGAAAAACATCACGGGGTGGTGCGCATTGTATGGGTGTGTGTTACATTACATTCACTAGTAGGAGTGAGAAAAACATCACGGGGTGGTGCGCATTGTATGGGTGTGTGTTACATTAGATTCACTAGTAGGAGTGAGAAAAACATCACGGGGTGGTGCGCATTGTATGGGTGTGTGTTACATTAGATTCACTAGTAGGAGTGAGAAAAACATCACGGGGTGGTGAGCATTGTATGGGTGTGTGTTACATTAGATTCACAAGTAGCAGTGAGAAAAACATCACGGGGTGGTGCGCATTGTATGGGTGTGTGTTACATTACATTCACTAGTAGGAGTGAGAAAAACATCACGGGGTGGTGCGCATTGTATGGGTGTGTGTTACATTACATTCACTAGTAGGAGTGAGAAAAACATCACGGGGTGGTGCGCCTTGTATGGGTGTGTGTTACATTAGATTCACTAGTAGGAGTGAGAAAAACATCACGGGGTGGTGCGCATTGTATGGGTGTGTGTTACATTAGATTCACTAGTAGGAGTGAGAAAAACATCACGGGTTGGTGCGCCTTGTATGGGTGTGTGTTACATTAGATTCACTAGTAGGAGTGAGAAAAACATCACGGGGTGGTGCGCCTTGTATGGGTGTGTGTTACATTAGATTCACTAGTAGGAGTGAGAAAAACATCACGGGGTGGTGCGCCTTGTATGGGTGTGTGTTACATTAGATTCACTAGTAGGAGTGAGAAAAACATCACGGGGTGGTGCGCATTGTATGGGTGTGTGTTACATTAGATTCACTAGTAGCAGTGAGAAAAACATCACGGGGTGGTGCGCATTGTATGGGTGTGTGTTACATTAGATTCACTAGTAGCAGTGAGAAAAACATCACGGGGTGGTGCGCTTTGTATGGGTGTGTGTTAAATTAGATTCACTAGTAGCAGTGAGAAAAACATCACGGGGTGGTGCGCCTTGTATGGGTGTGTGTTACATTACATTCACTAGTAGCAGTGAGAAAAACATCACGGGGTGGTGCGCCTTTTATGGGTGTGTGTTACATTACATTCACTAGTAGCAGTGAGAAAAACATCACGGGGTGGTGCGCCTTGTATGGGTGTGTGTTACATTACATTCACTAGTAGGAGTGAGAAAAACATCACGGGGTGGTGCGCCTTGTATGGGTGTGTGTTACTTTAGATTCACTAGTAGGTGTGAGAAAAACATCACGGGGTGGTGCGCCTTGTATGGGTGTGTGTTACATTAGATTCACTAGTAGGAGTGAGAAAAACATCACGGGGTGGTGCGCCTTGTATGGGTGTGTGTTACATTAGATTCACTATTAGGAGTGAGAAAAACATCAAGGGGTGGTGCGCATTGTATGGGTGTGTGTTACATTACATTCACTAGTAGGAGTGAGAAAAACATCACGGGGTGGTGCGCATTGTATGGGTGTGTGTTACATTACATTCACTAGTAGGAGTGAGAAAAACATCATGGGGTGGTGCGCATTGTATCGGTGTGTGTTACATTACATTCACTAGTAGGAGTGAGAAAAACATCACGGGGTGGTGCGCATTGTATGGGTGTGTGTTACATTACATTCACTAGTAGCAGTGAGAAAAACATCACGGGGTGGTGCGCATTGTATGGGTGTGTGTTACATTACATTCACTAGTAGGAGTGAGAAAAACATCACGGGGTGGTGCGCATTGTATGGGTGTGTGTTATATTACATTCACTAGTAGGAGTGAGAAAAACATCACGGGGTGGTGCGCATTGTATGGGTGTGTGTTACATTAGATTCACTAGTAGCAGTGAGAAAAACATCACGGGGTGGTGCGCATTGTATGGGTGTGTGTTACATTAGATTCACTAGTAGGAGTGAGAAAAACATCACGGGGTGGTGCGCATTGTATGGGTGTGTGTTACATTACATTCACTAGTAGGAGTGAGAAAAGCATCACGGGGTGGTGCGCATTGTATGTGTGTGTGTCTCATTAGATTCCTTAGTAGAGCTGAGAAAAACATCACGGGGTGGTGCGCATTTTATGGGTGTGTGTCACATTATATTCACTAGTAGCAGTGAGAAAAACATCACGGGGTGGTGCGCATTTTATGGGTGTGTGTCACATTAGATTCACTAGTAGCAGTGAGAAAAACATCACGCGGCGGTGCCCATTGTATGGGTGTGTGTCACATTAGATTCACTAGTAGCAGTGAGAAAAACATCACGGGGTGGTGCGCATTGTATGGGTGTGTGTTACATTACATTCACTAGTAGCAGTGAGAAAAACATCACGGGGTGGTGCGCATTGTATGGGTGTGTGTTACATTACATTCACTAGTAGCAGTGAGAAAAACATCACGGGGTGGTGCGCATTGTATGGGTGTGTGTTACATTACATTCACTAGTAGCAGTGAGAAAAGCATCACGGGGTGGTGCGCATTGTATGGGTGTGTGTTACATTAGATTCACTAGTAGCAGTGAGAAAAACATCACGGGGTGGTGCGCATTGTATGGGTGTGTGTTACATTACATGCACTAGTAGGAGTGAGAAAAACATCACGGGGTGGAGAGCATTGTATGGGTGTGTGTTACATTACATTCACTAGTAGGAGTGAGAAAAACATCACGGGGTGGTGCGCATTGTATGGGTGTGTGTTACATTACATTCACTAGTAGCAGTGAGAAAAGCATCACGGGGTGGTGCGCATTGTATGGGTGTGTGTTACATTAGATTCACTAGTAGCAGTGAGAAAAACATCACGGGGTGGTGCGCATTGTATGGGTGTGTGTTACATTACATGCACTAGTAGGAGTGAGAAAAACATCACGGGGTGGAGAGCATTGTATGGGTGTGTGTTACATTACATTCACTAGTAGGAGTGAGAAAAACATCACGGGGTGGTGCGCATTGTATGGGTGTGTGTTACATTACATTCACTAGTAGGAGTGAGAAAAACATCACGGGGTGGTGCGCATTGTATGGGTGTGTGTTACATTAGATTCACTAGTAGGAGTGAGAAAAACATCACGGGGTGGTGCGCATTGTATGGGTGTGTGTTACATTAGATTCACTAGTAGGAGTGAGAAAAACATCACGGGGTGGTGCGCATTGTATGGGTGTGTGTTACATTACAATCAGTAGTAGCAGTGAGAAAAACATCACGGGGTGGTGCGCATTGTATGGGTGTGTGTTATATTACATTCACTAGTAGGAGTGAGAAAAACATCACGGGGTGGAGAGCATTGTATGGGTGTGTGTTACATTACATTCACTAGTAGGAGTGAGAAAAACATCACGGGGTGGTGCGCATTGTATGGGTGTGTGTTACATTACATTCACTAGTAGGAGTGCGAAAAACATCACGGGGTGGTGCGCATTGTATGGGTGTGTGTTACATTAGATTCACTAGTAGGAGTGAGAAAAACATCACGGGGTGGTGCGCATTGTATGGGTGTGTGTTACATTAGATTCACTAGTAGGAGTGAGAAAAACATCACGGGTTGGTGCGCATTGTATGGGTGTGTGTTACATTACATTCACTAGTAGCAGTGAGAAAAACATCACGGGGTGGTGCGCATTGTATGGGTGTGTGTTACATTAGATTCACTAGTAGGAGTGAGAAAAACATCACGGGGTGGTGCGCATTGTATGGGTGTGTGTTACATTAGATTCACTAGTAGGAGTGAGAAAAACATCACGGGGTGGTGCGCATTGTATGGGTGTGTGTTACATTACATTCACTAGTAGCAGTGAGAAAAACATCACGGGGTGGTGCGCATTGTATGGGTGTGTGTTACATTAGATTCACTAGTAGGAGTGAGAAAAACATCACGGGGTGGTGCGCATTGTATGGGTGTGTGTTACATTACATTCACTAGTAGGAGTGAGAAAAACATCACGGGGTGGTGCGCATTGTATGTGTGTGTGTCTCATTAGATTCCTTAGTAGAGCTGAGAAAAACATCACGGGGTGGTGCGCATTTTATGGGTGTGTGTCACATTATATTCACTAGTAGCAGTGAGAAAAACATCACGGGGTGGTGCGCATTTTATGGGTGTGTGTCACATTAGATTCACTAGTAGCAGTGAGAAAAACATCACGCGGCGGTGCCCATTGTATGGGTGTGTGTCACATTAGATTCACTAGTAGCAGTGAGAAAAACATCACGGGGTGGTGCGCATTGTATGGGTGTGTGTTACATTACATTCACTAGTAGCAGTGAGAAAAACATCACGGGGTGGTGCGCATTGTATGGGTGTGTGTTACATTACATTCACTAGTAGCAGTGAGAAAAACATCATGGGGTGGTGCGCATTGTATGGGTGTGTGTTACATTACATTCACTAGTAGCAGTGAGAAAAGCATCACGGGGTGGTGCGCATTGTATGGGTGTGTGTTACATTAGATTCACTAGTAGCAGTGAGAAAAACATCACGGGGTGGTGCGCATTGTATGGGTGTGTGTTACATTACATGCACTAGTAGGAGTGAGAAAAACATCACGGGGTGGAGAGCATTGTATGGGTGTGTGTTACATTACATTCACTAGTAGGAGTGAGAAAAACATCACGGGGTGGTGCGCATTGTATGGGTGTGTGTTACATTACATTCACTAGTAGCAGTGAGAAAAGCATCACGGGGTGGTGCGCATTGTATGGGTGTGTGTTACATTAGATTCACTAGTAGCAGTGAGAAAAACATCACGGGGTGGTGCGCATTGTATGGGTGTGTGTTACATTACATGCACTAGTAGGAGTGAGAAAAACATCACGGGGTGGAGAGCATTGTATGGGTGTGTGTTACATTACATTCACTAGTAGGAGTGAGAAAAACATCACGGGGTGGTGCGCATTGTATGGGTGTGTGTTACATTACATTCACTAGTAGGAGTGAGAAAAACATCACGGGGTGGTGCGCATTGTATGGGTGTGTGTTACATTAGATTCACTAGTAGGAGTGAGAAAAACATCACGGGGTGGTGCGCATTGTATGGGTGTGTGTTACATTAGATTCACTAGTAGGAGTGAGAAAAACATCACGGGGTGGTGCGCATTGTATGGGTGTGTGTTACATTACAATCAGTAGTAGCAGTGAGAAAAACATCACGGGGTGGTGCGCATTGTATGGGTGTGTGTTATATTACATTCACTAGTAGGAGTGAGAAAAACATCACGGGGTGGAGAGCATTGTATGGGTGTGTGTTACATTACATTCACTAGTAGGAGTGAGAAAAACATCACGGGGTGGTGCGCATTGTATGGGTGTGTGTTACATTACATTCACTAGTAGGAGTGAGAAAAACATCACGGGGTGGTGCGCATTGTATGGGTGTGTGTTACATTAGATTCACTAGTAGGAGTGAGAAAAACATCACGGGGTGGTGCGCATTGTATGGGTGTGTGTTACATTAGATTCACTAGTAGGAGTGAGAAAAACATCACGGGTTGGTGCGCATTGTATGGGTGTGTGTTACATTACATTCACTAGTAGCAGTGAGAAAAACATCACGGGGTGGTGCGCATTGTATGGGTGTGTGTTACATTAGATTCACTAGTAGGAGTGAGAAAAACATCACGGGGTGGTGCGCATTGTATGGGTGTGTGTTACATTAGATTCACTAGTAGGAGTGAGAAAAACATCACGGGGTGGTGCGCATTGTATGGGTGTGTGTTACATTACATTCACTAGTAGCAGTGAGAAAAACATCACGGGGTGGTGCGCATTGTATGGGTGTGTGTTACATTAGATTCACTAGTAGGAGTGAGAAAAACATCACGGGGTGGTGCGCATTGTATGGGTGTGTGTTACATTAGATTCAGTAGTAGCAGTGAGAAAAACATCACGGGGTGGTGCGCATTGTATGGGTGTGTGTTACATTAGATTCACTAGTAGGAGTGAGAAAAACATCACGGGGTGGTGCGCCTTGTATGGGTGTGTGTTACATTAGATTCACTAGTAGCAGTGAGAAAAACATCACGGGGTGGTGCGCCTTGTATGGGTGTGTGTTACATTACATTCACTAGTAGGAGTGAGAAAAACATCACGGGGTGGTGCGCATTGTATGGGTTTGTGTTACATTACATTCACTAGTAGCAGTGAGAAAAACATCACGGGGTGGTGCGCATTGTATGGGTGTGTGTTACATTACATTCACTAGTAGCAGTGAGAAAAACATCACGGGGTGGTGCGCATTGTATGGGTGTGTGTTACATTACATTCACTAGTAGCAGTGAGAAAAACATCACGGGGTGGTGCGCATTGTATGGGTGTGTGTTACATTAGATTCACTAGTAGGAGTGAGAAAAACATCACGGGGTGGTGCGCATTGTATGGGTGTGTGTTACATTAGATTCAGTAGTAGCAGTGAGAAAAACATCACGGGGTGGTGCGCATTGTATTGGTGTGTGTTACATTAGATTCACTAGTAGGAGTGAGAAAAACATCACGGGGTGGTGCGCCTTGTATGGGTGTGTGTTACATTAGATTCACTAGTAGCAGTGAGAAAAACATCACGGGGTGGTGCGCCTTGTATGGGTGTGTGTTACATTACATTCACTAGTAGGAGTGAGAAAAACATCACGGGGTGGTGCGCATTGTATGGGTTTGTGTTACATTACATTCACTAGTAGCAGTGAGAAAAACATCACGGGGTGGTGCGCATTGTATGGGTGTGTGTTACATTACATTCACTAGTAGCAGTGAGAAAAACATCACGGGGTGGTGCGCATTGTATGGGTGTGTGTTACATTACATTCACTAGTAGCAGTGAGAAAAACATCACGGAGTGGTGCGCATTGTATGGGTGTGTGTTACATTACATTCACTAGTAGCAGTGAGAAAAACATCACGGGGTGGTGCGCATTGTATGGGTGTGTGTTACATTAGATTCACTAGTAGCAGTGAGAAAAACATCACGGGGTGGTGCGCATTGTATGGGTGTGTGTTACATTAGATTCACTAGTAGCAGTGAGAAAAACATCACGGGTGGTGCGCATTGTATTGTTGTGTGTTACATTAGATTCACTAGTAGCAGTGAGAAAAACATCACGGGGTGGTGCGCATTGTATGGGTGTGTGTTACATTAGATTCACTAGTAGGAGTGAGAAAAACATCACGGGGTGGTGTGCATTGTATGGGTGTGTGTTACATTAGATCACTAGTAGGAGTGAGAAAAACATCACGGGGTGGTGCGCATTGTATGGGTGTGTGTTACATTACATTCACTAGAAGGAGTGAGAAAACATCACGGGGTGGTGCGCATTGTATGGGTGTGTGTTACATTAGATTCACTAGTAGCAGTGAGAAAAACATCACGGGGTGGTGCGCATTGTATGGGTGTGTGTTACATTAGATTCACTAGTAGCCGTGAGAAAAACATCACGGGGTGGTGCGCATTTTATGGGTTTGTGTTACATTAGGTTCACTAGTAGGAGTGAGAAAAACATCACGGGTTGGTGCGCATTGTATGGGTGTGTGTTACATTAGATTCACTAGTAGCAGTGAGAAAAACATCACGGGGTGGTGCGCATTGTATGGGTGTGTGTTACATTAGATTCACTAGTAGGAGTGAGAAAAACATCACGGGGTGGTGCGCATTGTATGGGTGTGTGTTACATTACATTCACTAGTAGGAGTGAGAAAAACATCACGGGGTGGTGCGCATTGTATGGGTGTGTGTTACATTACATCCTCTAGTAGGAGTGAGAAAAACATCACGGGGTGGTGCGCATTGTATGGGTGTGTGTTACATTAGATTCACTAGTAGGAGTGAGAAAAACATCACGGGGTGGTGCGCCTTGTATGGGTGTGCGTTACATTACTTTCACTAGTACGAGTGAGAAAATCATCACGGGGTGGTGCGCATTGTATGGGTTTGTGTTACATTACATTCACTAGTAGGAGTGAGAAAAACATCACGGGGTGGTGCGCATTGTATCGGTGTGTGTTACATTACATTCACTAGTAGGAGTGAGAAAAACATCACGGGGTGGTGCACATTGTATGGGTGTGTGTTACATTACATTCACTAGTAGGAGTGAGAAAAACATCACGGGGTGGTGCGCATTTTATGGGTGTGTGTTACATTACTTTCTCTAGTAGGAGTGAGAAAATCATCACGGGGTGGTGCGCATTGTATGGGTGTGTGTTACATTACATTCACTAGTAGGAGTGAGAAAAACATCACGGGGTGGTGCGCATTGTATCGGTGTGTGTTACATTACATTCACTAGTAGGAGTGAGAAAAACATCACGGGGTGGTGCGCATTGTATGGGTGTGTGTTACATTACATTCACTAGTAGGGGTGACAAAAACATCACGGGGTGGTGCGCATTGTATGGGTGTGTGTTACATTACATTCACTAGTAGGAGTGAGAAAAACATCACGGGGTGGTGCGCATTGTATGGGTGTGTGTTACATTAGATTCACTAGTAGGAGTGAGAAAAACATAACGGGGTGGTGCGCATTGTATGGGTGTGTGTTACATTAGATTCACTAGTAGCAGTGAGAAAAACATCACGGGGTGGTGCACATTGTATGGGTGTGTATTACATTAGATTCACTAGTAGGAGTGAGAAAAACATTACGGGGTGGTGAGCATTGTATGGGTGTGTGTTACATTAGATTCACTAGTAGCAGTGAGAAAAACATCACGGGGTGGTGCGCATTGTATGGGTGTGTGTTACATTACGTTCACTAGTAGGAGTGAGAAAAACATCACGGGGTGGTGCGCATTGTATGGGTGTGTGTTACATTATATTCACTAGTAGGAGTGAGAAAAACATCACGGGGTGGTGCGCATTGTATGTGTGTGTTACATTAGATTCACTAGTAGGAGTGAGAAAAACATCACGGGGTGGTGGGGATTGTATGGGTGTGTGTTACATTAGATTCACTAGTAGGAGTGAGAAAAACATCACGGGGTGGTGCGCATTGTATGGGTGTGTGTTACATTACATTCACTAGTAGCAGTGAGAAAAACATCACGGGGTGGTGCGCATTGTATGGGTGTGTGTTACATTACATTCACTAGTAGCAGTGAGAAAAACATCACGGTGTGGTGCGCATTGTATGGGTGTGTGTTACATTACATTCACTAGTAGCAGTGAGAAAAACATCACGGGGTGGTGCGCATTGTATGGGTGTGTGTTACATTACATTCACTAGTAGCAGTGAGAAAAACATCACGGGGTGGTGCGCATTGTATGGGTGTGTGTTACATTAGATTCACTAGTAGCAGTGAGAAAAACATCACGGGGTGGTGCGCATTGTATGGGTTTGTGTTACATTAGATTCACTAGTAGGAGTGAGAAAAACATCACGGGGTGGTGCGCATTGTATGGGTGTGTGTTACATTACATTCACTAGTAGGAGTGAGAAAAACATCACGGGGTGGTGCGCATTGTATGGGTGTGTGTTACATTACATCCTCTAGTAGGAGTGAGAAAAACATCACGGGGTGGTGCGCATTGTACGGGTGTGTGTTACATTAGATTCACTAGTAGGAGTGAGAAAAACATCACGGGGTGGTGCGCCTTGTATGGGTGTGTGTTTCATTACTTTCACTAGTAGGAGTGAGAAAATCATCACGGGGTGGTGCGCATTGTATGGGTGTGTGTTACATTAGATTCACTAGTAGCAGTGAGAAAAACATCACGGGGTGGTGCGCACTGTATGGGTGTGTGTTACATTAGATTCACTAGTAGGAGTGAGAAAAACATCACGGGGTGGTGAGCATTGTATGGGTGTGTGTTACATTAGATTCACTAGTAGCAGTGAGAAAAACATCACGGGGTGGTGCGCCTTGTATGGGTGTGTGTTACATTAGATTCACTAGTAGGAGTGAGAAAAACATCACGGGGTGGTGAGCATTGTATGGGTGTGTGTTACATTAGATTCACTAGTAGCAGTGAGAAAAACATCACGGGGTGGTGCGCATTGTATGGGTGTGTGTTACATTACATTCACTAGTAGGAGTGAGAAAAACATCACTGGGTGGTGCGCATTGAATGGGTGTGTGTTACATTACATTCACTAGTAGGAGTGAGAAAAACATCACGGGGTGGTGCGCATTGTATGGGTGTGTGTTACATTAGATTCACTAGTAGCAGTGAGAAAAACATCACGGGGTGGTGCGCATTGTATGGGTGTGTGTTACATTAGATTCACTAGTAGGAGTGAGAAAAACATCACGGGGTGGTGAGCATTGTATGGGTGTGTGTTACATTAGATTCACTAGTAGGAGTGAGAAAAACATCACGGGGTGGTGCGCATTGTATGGGTGTGTGTTACATTACATTCACTAGTAGGAGTGAGAAAAACATCACGGGGTGGTGCGCATTGAATGGGTGTGTGTTACATTACATTCACTAGTAGGAGTGAGAAAAACATCACGGGGTGGTGCGCATTGTATGTGTGTGTTACATTAGATTCACTAGTAGGAGTGAGAAAAACATCACGGGGTGGTGCGCATTGTATGGGTGTGTGTTACATTAGATTCACTAGTAGGAGTGAGAAAAACATCACGGGGTGGTGTGCATTGTATGGGTGTGTGTTACATTAGATTCACTAGTAGGAGTGAGAAAAACATCACGGGGTTGTGCGCATTGTATGGGTGTGTGTTACATTACATTCACTAGTAGGAGTGACAAAAACATCACGGGGTGGTGCGCATTGTATGGGTGTGTGTTACATTACATTCACTAGTAGGAGTGAGAAAAACATCACGGGGTGGTGCGCATTGTATGGGTGTGTGTTACATTAGATTCACTAGTAGGAGTGAGAAAAACATCACGGGGTGGTGCGCATTGTATGGGTGTGTGTTACATTACATTCACTAGAAGGAGTGAGAAAAACATCACGGGGTGGTGCGCATTGTATGGGTGTGTGTTACATTACATTCACTAGTAGGAGTGAGAAAAACATCACGGGGTGGTGCGCATTGTATTGGTGTGTGTTACATTAGATTCACTAGTAGGAGTGAGAAAAACATCACGGGGTGGTGCGCCTTGTATTGGTGTGTGTTACATTAGATTCACTAGTAGCAGTGAGAAAAACATCACGGGGTGGTGCGCCTTGTATGGGTGTGTGTTACATTAGATTCACTAGTAGCAGTGAGAAAAACATCATGGGGTGGTGCGCCTTGTATGGGTGTGTGTTACATTAGATTCACTAGTAGCAGTGAGAAAAACATCACGGGGTGGTGCGCCTTGTAGGGCTGTGTGTTACATTAGATTCACTAGTAGCAGTGAGAAAAACATCACGGGGTGGTGCGCCTTGAATGGGTGTGTGTTACATTAGATTCACTAGTAGCAGTGAGAAAAACATCACGGGGTGGTGCGCATTGTATGGGTGTGTGTTACATTAGATTCACTAGTAGCAGTGAGAAAAACATCACGGGGTGGTGCGCATTTTATGGGTGTGTGTTACATTAGATTCAGTAGTAGCAGTGAGAAAAACATCACGGGGTGGTGCGCATTGTATGGGTGTGTGTTACATTAGATTCACTAGTAGGAGTGAGAAAAACATCACAGGGTGGTGCGCCTTGTATGGGTGTGTGTTACATTAGATTCACTAGTAGCAGTGAGAAAAACATCACGGGGTGGTGCGCCTTGTATGGGTGTGTGTTACATTACATTCACTAGTAGGAGTGAGAAAAACATCACGGGGTGGTGCGCATTGTATGGGTGTGTGTTACATTACATTCACTAGTAGCAGTGAGAAAAACATCACGGGGTGGTGCGCATTGTATGGGTGTGTGTTACATTACATTCACTAGTAGCAGTGAGAAAAACATCACGGGGTGGTGCGCATTGTATGGGTGTGTGTTACATTACATTCACTAGTAGCAGTGAGAAAAACATCACGGGGTGGTGCGCATTGTATGGGTGTGTGTTACATTAGATTCACTAGTAGCAGTGAGAAAAACATCACGGGGTGGTGCGCATTGTATGGGTGTGTGTTACATTAGATTCACTAGTAGCAGTGAGAAAAACATCACGGGGTGGTGCGCATTGTATGGGTGTGTGTTACATTAGATTCACTAGTAGCAGTGAGAAAAACATCACGGGTTGGTGCGCATTGTATTGTTGTGTGTTACATTAGATTCACTAGTAGCAGTGAGAAAAACATCACGGGGTGGTGCGCCTTGTATGGGTGTGTGTTACATTAGATTCACTAGTAGGAGTGAGAAAAACATCACGGGGTGGTGCGCATTGTATGGGTGTGTGTCACATTAGATTCACTAGTAGGAGTGAGAAAAACATCACGGGGTGGTGCGCATTGTATGGGTGTGTGTTACATTAGATTCACTAGTAGGAGTGAGAAAAACATCACGGGGTGGTGCGCATTGTATGGGTGTGTGTTACATTAGATTCACTAGTAGGAGTGAGAAAAACATCACGGGGTGGTGCGCATTGTATGGGTGTGTGTTAAATTAGATTCACTAGTAGCAGTGAGAAAAACATCACGGGGTGGTGCGCATTGTATGGGTGTGTGTTACATTACATTCACTAGTAGCAGTGAGAAAAACATCACGGGGTGGTGCGCATTGTATGGGTGTGTGTTACATTACATTCACTAGTAGCAGTGAGAAAAACATCACGGGGTGGTGCGCCTTGTATGGGTGTGTGTTACATTACATTCACTAGTAGGAGTGAGAAAAACATCACGGGGTGGTGCGCCTTGTATGGGTGTGTGTTACTTTAGATTCACTAGTAGGAGTGAGAAAAACATCACGGGGTGGTGCGCCTTGTATGGGTGTGTGTTACATTAGATTCACTAGTAGGAGTGAGAAAAACATCACGTGGTGGTGCGCATTGTATGTGTGTGTGTCTCATTAGATTCCTTAGTAGAGGTGAGAAAAACATCACGGGGTGGTGCGCATTTTATGGGTGTGTGTCACATTAGATTCACTAGTAGCAGTGAGAAAAACATCACGCGGTGGTGCCCATTGTATGGGTGTGTGTCACATAAGATTCACTAGTAGCAGTGAGAAAAACATCACGGGGTGGTGCGCATTGTATGGGTGTGTGTTACATTACATTCACTAGTAGCAGTGAGAAATACATCACGGGGTGGTGCGCATTGTATGGGTGTGTGTTACATTACATTCACTAGTAGCAGTGAGAAAAACATCACGGGGTGGTGCGCTTTGTATGGGTGTGTGTTACATTACATTCACTAGTAGCAGTGAGAAAAACATCACGGGGTGGTGCGCATTGTATGGGTGTGTGTTACATTAGATTCACTAGTAGCAGTGAGAAAAACATCACGGGGTGGTGCGCATTGTATGGGTGTGTGTTACATTACATTCACTAGTACGAGTGAGAAAAACATCACGGGTTGGAGAGCATTGTATGGGTGTGTGTTACATTACATTCACTAGTAGGAGTGAGAAAAACATCACGGGGTGGTGCGCATTGTATGGGTGTGTGTTACATTACATTCACTAGTAGGAGTGAGAAAAACATCACGGGGTGGTGCGCATTGTATGGGTGTGTGTTACATTAGATTCACTAGTAGGAGTGAGAAAAACATCACGGGGTGGTGCGCATTGTATGGGTGTGTGTTACATTAGATTCACTAGTAGGAGTGAGAAAAACATCACGGGGTGGTGCGCATTGTATGGGTGTGTGTTACATTACATTCAGTAGTAGCAGTGAGAAAAACATCACGGGGTGGTGCGCATTGTATGGGTGTGTGTTATATTACATTCACTAGTAGGAGTGAGAAAAACATCACGGGGTGGAGAGCATTGTATGGGTGTGTGTTACATTACATTCACTAGTAGGAGTGAGAAAAACATCACGGGGTGGTGCGCATTGTATGGGTGTGTGTTACATTACATTCACTAGTAGGAGTGAGAAAAACATCACGGGGTGGTGCGCATTGTATGGGTGTGTGTTACATTAGATTCACTAGTAGGAGTGAGAAAAACATCACGGGGTGGTGCGCATTGTATGGGTGTGTGTTACATTAGATTCACTAGTAGGAGTGAGAAAAACATCACGGGGTGGTGCGCATTGTATGGGTGTGTGTTACATTAGATTCACTAGTAGGAGTGAGAAAAACATCACGGGGTGGTGCGCATTGTATGGGTGTGTGTTACATTACATTCACTAGTAGCAGTGAGAAAAACATCACGGGGTGGTGCGCATTGTATGGGTGTGTGTTACATTACATTCACTAGTAGCAGTGAGAAAAACATCACGGGGTGGTGCGCATTGTATGGGTGTGTGTTACATTAGATTCACTAGTAGGAGTGAGAAAAACATCACGGGGTGGTGCGCATTGTACGGGTGTGTGTTACATTAGATTCACTAGTAGCAGTGAGAAAAACATCACGGGGTGGTGCGCATTGTATGGGTGTGTGTTACATTACATTCACTAGTAGCAGTGAGAAAAACATCACGGGGTGGTGCGCATTGTATGTGTGTGTGTTACATTAGATTCACTAGTAGGAGTGAGAAAAACATCACGGGGTGGTGCGCATTGTATGGGTGTGTGTTACATTAGATTCAGTAGTAGCAGTGAGAAAAACATCACGGGGTGGTGCGCATTGTATGGGTGTGTGTTACATTAGATTCACTAGTAGCAGTGAGAAAAACATCACGGGGTGGTGCGCCTTGTATGGGTGTGTGTTACATTAGATTCACTAGTAGCAGTGAGAAAAACATCACGGGGTGGTGCGCCTTGTATGGGTGTGTGTTACATTACATTCACTAGTAGCAGTGAGAAAAACATCACGGGGTGGTGCGCATTGTATGGGTGTGTGTTACATTACATTCACTAGTAGCAGTGAGAAAAACATCACGGGGTGGTGCGCATTGTATGGGTGTGTGTTACATTACATTCACTAGTAGGAGTGAGAAAAACATCACGGGGTGGTGCGCATTGTATGGGTGTGTGTTACATTACATTCACTAGTAGCAGTGAGAAAAACATCACGGGGTGGTGCGCATTGTATGGGTGTGTGTTACATTACATTCACTAGTAGCAGTGAGAAAAACATCACGGGGTGGTGCGCATTGTATGGGTGTGTGTTACATTAGATTCACTAGTAGCAGTGAGAAAAACATCACGGGGTGGTGCGCATTGTATGGGTGTGTGTTACATTAGATTCACTAGTAGCAGTGAGAAAAACATCACGGGGTGGTGCGCATTGTATGGGTGTGTGTTACATTAGATTCACTAGTAGCCGTGAGAAAAACATCACGGGGTGGTGCGCATTGTATGGGTGTGTGTTACATTAGATTCACTAGTAGGAGTGAGAAAAACATCACGGGGTGGTGCGCATTGTATGGGTGTATGTTACATTAGATTCACTAGTAGCAGTGAGAAAAACATCACGGGGTGGTGCGCATTGTATGGGTGTGTGTTACATTAGATTCACTAGTAGGAGTGAGAAAAACATCACGGGGTGGTGCGCATTGTATGGGTGTGTGTTACATTACATTCACTAGTAGGAGTGAGAAAAACATCACGGGGTGGTGCGCATTGTATGGGTGTGTGTTACATTACATCCTCTAGTAGGAGTGAGAAAAACATCACGGGGTGGTGCGCATTGTATGGGTGTGTGTTACATTAGATTCACTAGTAGGAGTGAGAAAAACATCACGGGGTGGTGTGCATTGTATGGGTGTGTGTTACATAAGATTCACTAGTAGGAGTGAGAAAAACATCACGGGGTGGTGTGCATTGTATGGGTGTGTGTTACATTAGATTCACTAGTAGGAGTGAGAAAAACATCACGGGGTAGTGCGCATTGTATGGGTGTGTGTTACATTAGATTCACTAGAAGGAGTGAGAAAAACATCACGGGGTGGTGCGCATTGTATGGGTGTGTGTTACATTACATTCACTAGTAGGAGTGAGAAAAACATCACGGGGTGGTGCGCATTGTATGGGTGTGTGTTACATTACATTCACTAGTAGGAGTGAGAAAAACATCACGGGGTGGTGCGCATTGTATGGGTGTGTGTTACATTACATTCACTAGTAGGAGTGAGAAATACATCACGGGGTGGTGCGCATTGTATGGGTGTGTGTTACATTACATTCACTAGTAGGAGTGAGAAAAACATCACGGGGTGGTGCGCATTGTATGGGTGTGTGTTACATTAGATTCACTAGTAGGAGTGAGAAAAACATCACGGGGTGGTGCGCATTGTATGGGTGTGTGTTACATTAGATTCACTAGTAGGAGTGAGAAAAACATCACGGGGTGGTGCGCATTGTATGGGTGTGTGTTACATTAGATTCACTAGTAGGAGTGAGAAAAACATCACGGGGTGGTGCGCATTGTATGGGTGTGTGTTACATTACATTCACTAGTAGGAGTGAGAAAAACATCACGGGGTGGTGAGCATTGTATGGGTGTGTGTTACATTACATTCACTAGTAGCAGTGAGAAAAACATCACGGGGTGGTGAGCATTGTATGGGTGTGTGTTACATTAGATTCACTAGTAGCAGTGAGAAAAACATCACGGGGTGGTGCGCATTGTATGGGTGTGTGTTACATTACATTCACTAGTAGCAGTGAGAAAAACATCACGGGGTGGTGCGCATTGTATGGGTGTGTGTTACATTAGATTCACTAGTAGGAGTGAGAAAAACATCACGGGGTGGTGCGCATTGTATGGGTGTGTGTTAGATTACATTCACTAGTAGCAGTGAGAAAAACATCACGGGGTGGTGCGCATTGTATGGGTGTGTGTTACATTAGATACACTAGTAGCAGTGAGAAAAACATTACGGGGTGGTGCGCATTGTATGGGTGTGTGTTACATTAGATTCACTAGTAGGAGTGAGAAAAACATCACGGGGTGGTGCGCATTGTATGGGTGTGTGTTACATTAGATTCACTAGTAGGAGTGAGAAAAACATCACGGGGTGGTGCGCATTGTATGGGTGTGTGTTACATTAGATTCACTAGTAGGAGTGAGAAAAACATCACGGGGTGGTGCGCATTGTATGGGTGTGTGTTACATTAGATTCACTAGTAGCAGTGAGAAAAACATCACGGGGTGTTGCGCATTGTATGGGTGTGTGTTACATTACATTCACTAGTAGCAGTGAGAAAAACATCACGGGGTGTTGCGCATTGTATGGGTGTGTGTTACATTAGATTCACTAGTAGGAGTGAGAAAAACATCACGGGGTGGTGCGCATTGTATGGGTGTGTGTTACATTAGATTCACTAGTAGGAGTGAGAAAAACATCACGGGGTGGTGCGCATTGTATGGGTGTGTGTTACATTAGATTCACTAGTAGGAGTGAGAAAAACATCACGGGGTGGTGCGCATTGTATGGGTGTGTGTTACATTAGATTCACTAGTAGGAGTGAGAAAAACATCACGGGGTGGTGCGCATTGTATGGGTGTGTGTTACATTAGATTCACTAGTAGGAGTGAGAAAAACATCACGGTGTGGTGCGCATTGTATGGGTGTGTGTTACATTAGATTCACTAGTAGCAGTGAGAAAAACATCACGGGGTGGTGAGGATTGTATGGGTGTGTGTTACATTAGATTCACTAGTAGCAGTGAGAAAAACATCACGGGGTGTTGCGCATTGTATGGGTGTGTGTTACATTACATTCACTAGTAGCAGTGAGAAAAACATCACGGGGTGTTGCGCATTGTATGGGTGTGTGTTACATTAGATTCACTAGTAGCAGTGAGAAAAACATCACGGGGTGGTGCGCATTGTATGGGTGTGTGTTACATTAGATTCACTAGTAGCAGTGAGAAAAACATCACGGGGTGGTGCGCATTGTATGGGTGTGTGTTACATTAGATTCACTAGTAGCAGTGAGAAAAACATCACGGGGTGGTGCGCATTGTATGGGTGTGTGTTACATTAGATTCACTAGTAGCAGTGAGAAAAACATCACGGGGTGGTGCGCATTGTATGGGTGTGTGTTACATTAGATTCACTAGTAGGAGTGAGAAAACATCACGGTGTGGTGCGCATTGTATGGGTGTGTGTTACATTAGATTCACTAGTAGCAGTGAGAAAAACATCACGGGGTGGTGAGGATTGTATGGGTGTGTGTTACATTAGATTCACTAGTAGCAGTGAGAAAAACATCACGGGGTGTTGCGCATTGTATGGGTGTGTGTTACATTACATTCACTAGTAGCAGTGAGAAAAACATCACGGGGTGTTGCGCATTGTATGGGTGTGTGTTACATTAGATTCACTAGTAGCAGTGAGAAAAACATCACGGGGTGGTGCGCATTGTATGGGTGTGTGTTACATTAGATTCACTAGTAGCAGTGAGAAAAACATCACGGGGTGGTGCGCATTGTATGGGTGTGTGTTACATTAGATTCACTAGTAGCAGTGAGAAAAACATCACGGGGTGGTGCGCATTGTATGGGTGTGTGTTACATTAGATTCACTAGTAGCAGTGAGAAAAACATCACGGGGTGGTGCGCATTGTATGGGTGTGTGTTACATTAGATTCACTAGTAGCAGTGAGAAAAAAATCACGGGGTGGTGCGCATTGTATGGGTGTGTGTTACATTAGATTCACTAGGAGCAGTGAGAAAAACATCACGGGGTGGTGCGCATTGTATGGGTGTGTGTTACATTAGATTCACTAGTAGCAGTGAGAAAAACATCACGGGGTGGTGCGCATTGTATGGGTGTGTGTTACATTAGATACACTAGTAGCAGTGAGAAAAACATTACGGGGTGGTGTGCATTGTATGGGTGTGTGTTACATTACATACACTAGTAGCAGTGAGAAAAACATCACGGGGTGGTGCGCATTGTATGGGTGTGTGTTACATTACATACACTAGTAGCAGTGAGAAAAACATCACGGGGTGGTGCGCATTGTAAGGGTGTGTGTTACATTACATTCACTAGTAGGAGCGAGAAAAACATCACGGGGTGGTGCGCATTGTATGGGTGTGTGTTACATTACATTCACTAGAAGGAGTGAGAAAAACATCACGGGGTGGTGCGCATTGTATGGGTGTGTGTTACATTAGATTCACTAGTAGGAGTGAGAAAAACATCACGGGGTGGTGCGCCTTGTATGGGTGTGTGTTACATTAGATTCACTAGTAGGAGTGAGAAAAACATCACGGGGTGGTGCGCCTTGTATGGGTGTGTGTTACATTAGATTCACTAGTAGGAGTGAGAAAAACATCACGGGGTGGTGCGCATTGTATGGGTGTGTGTTACATTACATTCACTAGTAGGAGTGAGAAATACATCACGGGGTGGTGCGCATTGTATGGGTGTGTGTTACATTACATTCACTAGTAGGAGTGAGAAAAACATCACGGGGTGGTGCGCATTGTATGGGTGTGTGTTACATTAGATTCACTAGTAGGAGTGAGAAAAACATCACGGGGTGGTGCGCATTGTATGGGTGTGTGTTACATTAGATTCACTAGTAGCAGTGAGAAAAACATCACGGGGTGGTGCGCATTGTATGGGTGTGTGTTACATTACATACACTAGTAGCAGTGAGAAAAACATCACGGGGTGGTGCGCATTGTATGGGTGTGTGTTACATTAGATTCACTAGTAGGAGTGAGAAAAACATCACGGGGTGGTGCGCATTGTATGGGTGTGTGTTACATTAGATTCACTAGTAGCAGTGAGAAAAACATCACGGGGTGGTGCGCATTGTATGGGTGTGTGTTACATTAGATTCACTAGTAGCAGTGAGAAAAAAATCACAGGGTGGTGCGCATTGTATGGGTGTGTGTTACATTAGATTCACTAGTAGCAGTGAGAAAAACATCACGGGGTGGTGTGCATTGTATGGGTGTGTGTTACATTAGATTCACTAGTAGCAGTGAGAAAAACATCACGGGGTGGTGCGCATTGTATGGGTGTGTGTTACATTAGATACACTAGTAGCAGTGAGAAAAACATTACGGGGTGGTGCGCATTGTATGGGTGTGTGTTACATTACATACACTAGTAGCAGTGAGAAAAACATCACGGGGTGGTGCGCATTGTATGGGTGTGTGTTACATTACATACACTAGTAGCAGTGAGAAAAACATCACGGGGTGGTGCGCATTGTAAGGGTGTGTGTTACATTACATTCACTAGTAGGAGTGAGAAAAACATCACGGTGTGGTGCGCATTGTATGGGTGTGTGTTACATTACATTCACTAGAAGGAGTGAGAAAAACATCACGGGGTGGTGCGCATTGTATGGGTGTGTGTTACATTAGATTCACTAGTAGGAGTGAGAAAAACATCACGGGGTGGTGCGCCTTGTATGGGTGTGTGTTACATTAGATTCACTAGTAGGAGTGAGAAAAACATCACGGGGTGGTGCGCCTTGTATGGGTGTGTGTTACATTAGATTCACTAGTAGGAGTGAGAAAAACATCACGGGGTGGTGCGCATTGTATGGGTGTGTGTTACATTACATTCACTAGTAGGAGTGAGAAATACATCACGGGTTGGTGCGCATTGTATGGGTGTGTGTTACATTACATTCACTAGTAGGAGTGAGAAAAACATCACGGGGTGGTGCGCATTGTATGGGTGTGTGTTACATTAGATTCACTAGTAGGAGTGAGAAAAACATCACGGGGTGGTGCGCATTGTATGGGTGTGTGTTACATTAGATTCACTAGTAGGAGTGAGAAAAACATCACGGGGTGGTGCGCATTGTATGGGTGTGTGTTACATTAGATTCACTAGTAGGAGTGAGAAAAACATCACGGGGTGGTGCGCATTGTATGGGTGTGTGTTACATTACATTCACTAGTAGGAGTGAGAAAAACATCACGGGGTGGTGCGCATTGTATGGGTGTGTGTTACATTAGATTCACTAGTAGCAGTGAGAAAAACATCACGAGGTGGTGAGCATTGTATGGGTGTGTGTTACATTAGATTCACTAGTAGCAGTGAGAAAAACATCACGGGGTGGTGCGCATTGTATGGGTGTGTGTTACATTACATTCACTAGTAGCAGTGAGAAAAACATCACGGGGTGGTGCGCATTGTATGGGTGTGTGTTACATTACATTCACTAGTAGGAGTGAGAAAAACATCACGGGGTGGTGCGCCTTGTATGGGTGTGTGTTACATTAGATTCACTAGTAGGAGTGAGAAAAACATCACGGGGTGGTGCGCCTTGTATGGGTGTGTGTTACATTAGATTCACTAGTAGGAGTGAGAAAAACATCACGGGGTGGTGCGCATTGTATGGGTGTGTGTTACATTACATTCACTAGTAGGAGTGAGAAAAACATCACGGGGTGGTGCGCATTGTATGGGTGTGTGTTACATTACATTTACTAGTAGGAGTGAGAAATACATCACGGGGTGGTGCGCATTGTATGGGTGTGTGTTACATTACATTCACTAGTAGGAGTGAGAAAAACATCACGGGGTGGTGCGCATTGTATGGGTGTGTGTTACATTAGATTCACTAGTAGGAGTGAGAAAAACATCACGGGGTGGTGCGCCTTGTATGGGTGTGTGTTACATTAGATTCACTAGTAGGAGTGAGAAAAACATCACGGGGTGGTGCGCCTTGTATGGGTGTGTGTTACATTAGATTCACTAGTAGGAGTGAGAAAAACATCACGGGGTGGTGCGCATTGTATGGGTGTGTGTTACATTACATTCACTAGTAGGAGTGAGAAATACATCACGGGGTGGTGCGCATTGTATGGGTGTGTGTTACATTAGATTCACTAGTAGGAGTGAGAAAAACATCACGGGGTGGTGCGCATTGTATGGGTGTGTGTTACATTAGATTCACTAGTAGGAGTGAGAAAAACATCACGGGGTGGTGCGCATTGTATGGGTGTGTGTTACATTAGATTCACTAGTAGGAGTGAGAAAAACATCACGGGGTGGTGCGCATTGTATGGGTGTGTGTTACATTAGATTCACTAGTAGGAGTGAGAAAAACATCACGGGGTGGTGCGCATTGTATGGGTGTGTGTTACATTAGATTCACTAGTAGGAGTGAGAAAAACATCACGGGGTGGTGCGCATTGTATTCGTGTGTGTTACATTAGATTCACTAGTAGCAGTGAGAAAAACATCACGGGGTGGTGAGCATTGTATGGGTGTGTGTTACATTAGATTCACTAGTAGCAGTGAGAAAAACATCACGGGGTGGTGCGCATTGTATGGGTGTGTGTTACATTACATTCACTAGTAGCAGTGAGAAAAACATCACGGGGTGGTGCGCATTGTATGGGTGTGTGTTACATTAGATTCACTAGTAGGAGTGAGAAAAACATCACGGGGTGGTGCGCCTTGTATGGGTGTGTGTTACATTAGATTCACTAGTAGGAGTGAGAAAAACATCACGGGGTGGTGCGCCTTGTATGGGTGTGTGTTACATTAGATTCACTAGTAGGAGTGAGAAAAACATCACGGGGTGGTGCGCATTGTATGGGTGTGTGTTACATTACATTCACTAGTAGGAGTGAGAAAAACATCACGGGGTGGTGCGCATTGTATGGGTGTGTGTTACATTACATTCACTAGTAGGAGTGAGAAATACATCACGGGGTGGTGCGCATTGTATGGGTGTGTGTTACATTACATTCACTAGTAGGAGTGAGAAAAACATCACGGGGTGGTGCGCATTGTATGGGTGTGTGTTACATTAGATTCACTAGTAGGAGTGAGAAAAACATCACGGGGTGGTGCGCATTGTATGGGTGTGTGTTACATTAGATTCACTAGTAGGAGTGAGAAAAACATCACGGGGTGGTGCGCATTGTATGGGTGTGTGTTACATTAGATTCACTAGTAGGAGTGAGAAAAACATCACGGGGTGGTGCGCATTGTATGGGTGTGTGTTACATTACATTCACTAGTAGGAGTGAGAAAAACATCACGGGGTGGTGAGCATTGTATGGGTGTGTGTTACATTACATTCACTAGTAGCAGTGAGAAAAACATCACGGGGTGGTGAGCATTGTATGGGTGTGTGTTACATTAGATTCACTAGTAGCAGTGAGAAAAACATCACGGGGTGGTGCGCATTGTATGGGTGTGTGTTACATTACATTCACTAGTAGCAGTGAGAAAAACATCACGGGGTGGTGCGCATTGTATGGGTGTGTGTTACATTAGATTCACTAGTAGGAGTGAGAAAAACATCACGGGGTGGTGCGCATTGTATGGGTGTGTGTTAGATTACATTCACTAGTAGCAGTGAGAAAAACATCACGGGGTGGTGCGCATTGTATGGGTGTGTGTTACATTAGATTCACTAGTAGGAGTGACAAAAACATCACGGGGTGGTGCGAATTGTATGGGTGTGTGTTACATTAGATACACTAGTAGCAGTGAGAAAAACATTACGGGGTGGTGCGCATTGTATGGGTGTGTGTTACATTACATACACTAGTAGCAGTGAGAAAAACATCACGGGGTGGTGCGCATTGTATGGGTGTGTGTTACATTACATACACTAGTAGCAGTGAGAAAAACATCACGGGGTGGTGCGCATTGTAAGGGTGTGTGTTACATTACATTCACTAGTAGGAGTGAGAAAAACATCACGGGGTGGTGCGCATTGTATGGGTGTGTGTTACATTACATTCACTAGAAGGAGTGAGAAAAACATCACGGGGTGGTGCGCATTGTATGGGTGTGTGTTACATTAGATTCACTAGTAGGAGTGAGAAAAACATCACGGGGTGGTGCGCATTGTATGGGTGTGTGTTACATTAGATTCACTTGTAGGAGTGAGAAAAACATCACGGGGTGGTGCGCATTGTATGGGTGTGTGTTACATTAGATTCACTAGTAGGAGTGAGAAAAACATCACGGGGTGGTGCGCATTGTATGGGTGTGTGTTACATTAGATTCACTAGTAGCAGTGAGAAAAACATCACGGGGTGTTGCGCATTGTATGGGTGTGTGTTACATTACATTCACTAGTAGCAGTGAGAAAAACATCACGGGGTGTTGCGCATTGTATGGGTGTGTGTTACATTAGATTCACTAGTAGGAGTGAGAAAAACATCACGGGGTGGTGCGCATTGTATGGGTGTGTGTTACATTAGATTCACTAGTAGGAGTGAGAAAAACATCACGGGGTGGTGCGCATTGTATGGGTGTGTGTTACATTAGATTCACTAGTAGGAGTGAGAAAAACATCACGGGGTGGTGCGCATTGTATGGGTGTGTGTTACATTAGATTCACTAGTAGGAGTGAGAAAAACATCACGGGGTGGTGCGCATTGTATGGGTGTGTGTTACATTAGATTCACTAGTAGGAGTGAGAAAAACATCACGGTGTGGTGCGCATTGTATGGGTGTGTGTTACATTAGATTCACTAGTAGCAGTGAGAAAAACATCACGGGGTGGTGAGGATTGTATGGGTGTGTGTTACATTAGATTCACTAGTAGCAGTGAGAAAAACATCACGGGGTGTTGCGCATTGTATGGGTGTGTGTTACATTACATTCACTAGTAGCAGTGAGAAAAACATCACGGGGTGTTGCGCATTGTATGGGTGTGTGTTACATTAGATTCACTAGTAGCAGTGAGAAAAACATCACGGGGTGGTGCGCATTGTATGGGTGTGTGTTACATTAGATTCACTAGTAGCAGTGAGAAAAACATCACGGGGTGGTGCGCATTGTATGGGTGTGTGTTACATTAGATTCACTAGTAGCAGTGAGAAAAACATCACGGGGTGGTGCGCATTGTATGGGTGTGTGTTACATTAGATTCACTAGTAGCAGTGAGAAAAAAATCACGGGGTGGTGCGCATTGTATGGGTGTGTGTTACATTAGATTCACTAGGAGCAGTGAGAAAAACATCACGGGGTGGTGTGCATTGTATGGGTGTGTGTTACATTAGATTCACTAGTAGCAGTGAGAAAAACATCACGGGGTGGTGCGCATTGTATGGGTGTGTGTTACATTAGATACACTAGTAGCAGTGAGAAAAACATTACGGGGTGGTGTGCATTGTATGGGTGTGTGTTACATTACATACACTAGTAGCAGTGAGAAAAACATCACGGGGTGGTGCGCATTGTATGGGTGTGTGTTACATTACATACACTAGTAGCAGTGAGAAAAACATCACGGGGTGGTGCGCATTGTAAGGGTGTGTGTTACATTACATTCACTAGTAGGAGTGAGAAAAACATCACGGGGTGGTGCGCATTGTATGGGTGTGTGTTACATTACATTCACTAGAAGGAGTGAGAAAAACATCACGGGGTGGTGCGCATTGTATGGGTGTGTGTTACATTTGATTCACTAGTAGGAGTGAGAAAAACATCACGGGGTGGTGCGCCTTGTATGGGTGTGTGTTACATTAGATTCACTAGTAGGAGTGAGAAAAACATCACGGGGTGGTGCGCATTGTATGGGTGTGTGTTACATTACATTCACTAGTAGGAGTGAGAAATACATCACGGGGTGGTGCGCATTGTATGGGTGTGTGTTACATTACATTCACTAGTAGGAGTGAGAAAAACATCACGGGGTGGTGCGCATTGTATGGGTGTGTGTTACATTAGATTCACTAGTAGGAGTGAGAAAAACATCACGGGGTGGTGCGCATTGTATGGGTGTGTGTTACATTAGATTCACTAGTAGCAGTGAGAAAAACATCACGGGGTGGTGCGCATTGTATGGGTGTGTGTTACATTACATACACTAGTAGCAGTGAGAAAAACATCACGGGGTGGTGCGCATTGTAAGGGTGTGTGTTACATTACATTCACTAGTAGGAGTGAGAAAAACATCACGGGGTGGTGCGCATTGTATGGGTGTGTGTTACATTACATTCACTAGAAGGAGTGAGAAAAACATCACGGGGTGGTGCGCATTGTATGGGTGTGTGTTACATTAGATTCACTAGTAGGAGTGAGAAAAACATCACGGGGTGGTGCGCATTGTATGGGTGTGTGTTACATTAGATTCACTAGTAGGAGTGAGAAAAACATCACGGGGTGGTGCGCATTGTATGGGTGTGTGTTACATTAGATTCACTAGTAGGAGTGAGAAAAACATCACGGGGTGGTGCGCATTGTATGGGTGTGTGTTACATTAGATTCACTAGTAGCAGTGAGAAAAACATCACGGGGTGTTGCGCATTGTATGGGTGTGTGTTACATTACATTCACTAGTAGCAGTGAGAAAAACATCACGGGGTGTTGCGCATTGTATGGGTGTGTGTTACATTAGATTCACTAGTAGGAGTGAGAAAAACATCACGGGGTGGTGCGCATTGTATGGGTGTGTGTTACATTAGATTCACTAGTAGGAGTGAGAAAAACATCACGGGGTGGTGCGCATTGTATGGGTGTGTGTTACATTAGATTCACTAGTAGGAGTGAGAAAAACATCACGGGGTGGTGCGCATTGTATGGGTGTGTGTTACATTAGATTCACTAGTAGGAGTGAGAAAAACATCACGGGGTGGTGCGCATTGTATGGGTGTGTGTTACATTAGATTCACTAGTAGGAGTGAGAAAAACATCACGGTGTGGTGCGCATTGTATGGGTGTGTGTTACATTAGATTCACTAGTAGCAGTGAGAAAAACATCACGGGGTGGTGAGCATTGTATGGGTGTGTGTTACATTAGATTCACTAGTAGCAGTGAGAAAAACATCACGGGGTGTTGCGCATTGTATGGGTGTGTGTTACATTACATTCACTAGTAGCAGTGAGAAAAACATCACGGGGTGTTGCGCATTGTATGGGTGTGTGTTACATTAGATTCACTAGTAGCAGTGAGAAAAACATCACGGGGTGGTGCGCATTGTATGGGTGTGTGTTACATTAGATTCACTAGTAGCAGTGAGAAAAACATCACGGGGTGGTGCGCATTGTATGGGTGTGTGTTACATTAGATTCACTAGTAGCAGTGAGAAAAACATCACGGGGTGGTGCGCATTGTATGGGTGTGTGTTACATTAGATTCACTAGTAGCAGTGAGAAAAACATCACGGGGTGGTGCGCATTGTATGGGTGTGTGTTACATTAGATTCACTAGTAGCAGTGAGAAAAAAATCACAGGGTGGTGCGCATTGTATGGGTGTGTGTTACATTAGATTCACTAGTAGCAGTGAGAAAAACATCACGGGGTGGTGTGCATTGTATGGGTGTGTGTTACATTAGATTCACTAGTAGCAGTGAGAAAAACATCACGGGGTGGTGCGCATTGTATGGGTGTGTGTTACATTAGATACACTAGTAGCAGTGAGAAAAACATTACGGGGTGGTGCGCATTGTATGGGTGTGTGTTACATTACATACACTAGTAGCAGTGAGAAAAACATCACGGGGTGGTGCGCATTGTATGGGTGTGTGTTACATTACATACACTAGTAGCAGTGAGAAAAACATCACGGGGTGGTGCGCATTGTAAGGGTGTGTGTTACATTACATTCACTAGTAGGAGTGAGAAAAACATCACGGTGTGGTGCGCATTGTATGGGTGTGTGTTACATTACATTCACTAGAAGGAGTGAGAAAAACATCACGGGGTGGTGCGCATTGTATGGGTGTGTGTTACATTAGATTCACTAGTAGGAGTGAGAAAAACATCACGGGGTGGTGCGCCTTGTATGGGTGTGTGTTACATTAGATTCACTAGTAGGAGTGAGAAAAACATCACGGGGTGGTGCGCCTTGTATGGGTGTGTGTTACATTAGATTCACTAGTAGGAGTGAGAAAAACATCACGGGGTGGTGCGCATTGTATGGGTGTGTGTTACATTACATTCACTAGTAGGAGTGAGAAATACATCACGGGGTGGTGCGCATTGTATGGGTGTGTGTTACATTACATTCACTAGTAGGAGTGAGAAAAACATCACGGGGTGGTGCGCATTGTATGGGTGTGTGTTACATTAGATTCACTAGTAGGAGTGAGAAAAACATCACGGGGTGGTGCGCATTGTATGGGTGTGTGTTACATTAGATTCACTAGTAGGAGTGAGAAAAACATCACGGGGTGGTGCGCATTGTATGGGTGTGTGTTACATTAGATTCACTAGTAGGAGTGAGAAAAACATCACGGGGTGGTGCGCATTGTATGGGTGTGTGTTACATTACATTCACTAGTAGGAGTGAGAAAAACATCACGGGGTGGTGCGCATTGTATGGGTGTGTGTTACATTAGATTCACTAGTAGCAGTGAGAAAAACATCACGAGGTCGTGAGCATTGTATGGGTGTGTGTTACATTAGATTCACTAGTAGCAGTGAGAAAAACATCACGGGGTGGTGCGCATTGTATGGGTGTGTGTTACATTACATTCACTAGTAGCAGTGAGAAAAACATCACGGGGTGGTGCGCATTGTATGGGTGTGTGTTACATTACATTCACTAGTAGGAGTGAGAAAAACATCACGGGGTGGTGCGCCTTGTATGGGTGTGTGTTACATTAGATTCACTAGTAGGAGTGAGAAAAACATCACGGGGTGGTGCGCCTTGTATGGGTGTGTGTTACATTAGATTCACTAGTAGGAGTGAGAAAAACATCACGGGGTGGTGCGCATTGTATGGGTGTGTGTTACATTACATTCACTAGTAGGAGTGAGAAAAACATCACGGGGTGGTGCGCATTGTATGGGTGTGTGTTACATTACATTTACTAGTAGGAGTGAGAAATACATCACGGGGTGGTGCGCATTGTATGGGTGTGTGTTACATTACATTCACTAGTAGGAGTGAGAAAAACATCACGGGGTGGTGCGCATTGTATGGGTGTGTGTTACATTAGATTCACTAGTAGGAGTGAGAAAAACATCACGGGGTGGTGCGCATTGTATGGGTGTGTGTTACATTAGATTCACTAGTAGGAGTGAGAAAAACATCACGGGGTGGTGCGCATTGTATGGGTGTGTGTTACATTAGATTCACTAGTAGGAGTGAGAAAAACATCACGGGGTGGTGCGCATTGTATGGGTGTGTGTTACATTACATTCACTAGTAGGAGTGAGAAAAACATCACGGGGTGGTGCGCATTGTACGGGTGTGTGTTACATTACATTCACTAGTAGCAGTGAGAAAAACATCACGGGGTGGTGAGCATTGCATGGGTGTGTGTTACATTAGATTCACTAGTAGCAGTGAGAAAAACATCACGGGGTGGTGCGCATTGTATGGGTGTGTGTTACATTACATTCACTAGTAGCAGTGAGAAAAACATCACGGGGTGGTGCGCATTGTATGGGTGTGTGTTACATTAGATTCACTAGTAGGAGTGAGAAAAACATCATGGGGTGGTGCGCATTGTATGGGTGTGTGTTAGATTACATTCACTAGTAGCAGTGAGAAAAACATCACGGGGTGGTGCGCATTGTATGGGTGTGTGTTACATTAGATTCACTAGTAGGAGTGAGAAAAACATCACGGGGTGGTGCGAATTGTATGGGTGTGTGTTACATTAGATACACTAGTAGCAGTGAGAAAAACATTACGGGGTGGTGCGCATTGTATGGGTGTGTGTTACATTACATACACTAGTAGCAGTGAGAAAAACATCACGGGGTGGTGCGCATTGTATGGGTGTGTGTTACATTACATACACTAGTAGCAGTGAGAAAAACATCACGGGGTGGTGCGCATTGTAAGGGTGTGTGTTACATTACATTCACTAGTAGGAGTGAGAAAAACATCACGGGGTGGTGCGCATTGTATGGGTGTGTGTTACATTACATTCACTAGAAGGAGTGAGAAAAACATCACGGGGTGGTGCGCATTGTATGGGTGTGTGTTACATTAGATTCACTAGTAGGAGTGAGAAAAACATCACGGGGTGGTGCGCCTTGTATGGGTGTGTGTTACATTAGATTCACTAGTAGGAGTGAGAAAAACATCACGGGGTGGTGCGCATTGTATGGGTGTGTGTTACATTACATTCACTAGTAGGAGTGAGAAATACATCACGGGGTGGTGCGCATTGTATGGGTGTGTGTTACATTAGATTCACTAGTAGGAGTGAGAAAAACATCACGGGGTGGTGCGCATTGTATGGGTGTGTGTTACATTAGATTCACTAGTAGGAGTGAGAAAAACATCACGGGGTGGTGCGCATTGTATGGGTGTGTGTTACATTAGATTCACTAGTAGGAGTGAGAAAAACATCACGGGGTGGTGCGCATTGTATGGGTGTGTGTTACATTAGATTCACTAGTAGGAGTGAGAAAAACATCACGGGGTGGTGCGCATTGTATGGGTGTGTGTTACATTAGATTCACTAGTAGGAGTGAGAAAAACATCACGGTGTGGTGCGCATTGTATGGGTGTGTGTTACATTAGATTCACTAGTAGCAGTGAGAAAAACATCACGGGGTGGTGCGCATTGTATGGGTGTGTGTTACATTACATTCACTAGTAGCAGTGAGAAAAACATCACGGGGTGGTGCGCATTGTATGGGTGTGTGTTACATTAGATTCACTAGTAGCAGTGAGAAAAACATCACGGGGTGTTGCGCATTGTATGGGTGTGTGTTACATTACATTCACTAGTAGCAGTGAGAAAAACATCACGGGGTGTTGCGCATTGTATGGGTGTGTGTTACATTAGATTCACTAGTAGCAGTGAGAAAAACATCACGGGGTGGTGCGCATTGTATGGGTGTGTGTTACATTAGATTCACTAGTAGCAGTGAGAAAAACATCACGGGGTGGTGCGCATTGTATGGGTGTGTGTTACATTAGATTCACTAGTAGCAGTGAGAAAAACATCACGGGGTGGTGCGCATTGTATGGGTGTGTGTTACATTAGATTCACTAGTAGCAGTGAGAAAAACATCACGGGGTGGTGCGCATTGTATGGGTGTGTGTTACATTAGATTCACTAGTAGCAGTGAGAAAAAAATCACGGGGTGGTGCGCATTGTATGGGTGCGTGTTACATTAGATTCACTAGTAGCAGTGAGAAAAACATCACGGGGTGGTGCGCATTGTATGGGTGTGTGTTACATTAGATTCACTAGTAGCAGTGAGAAAAACATCACGGGGTGGTGCGCATTGTATGGGTGTGTGTTACATTAGATACACTAGTAGCAGTGAGAAAAACATCACGGGGTGGTGCGCATTGTATGGGTGTGTGTTACATTACATACACTAGTAGCAGTGAGAAAAACATCACGGGGTGGTGCGCATTGTATGGGTGTGTGTTACATTACATACACTAGTAGCAGTGAGAAAAACATCACGGGGTGGTGCGCATTGTAAGGGTGTGTGTTACATTACATTCACTAGTAGGAGTGAGAAAAACATCACGGGGTGGTGCGCATTGTATGGGTGTGTGTTACATTACATTCACTAGAAGGAGTGAGAAAAACATCACGGGGTGGTGCGCCTTGTATGGGTGTGTGTTACATTAGATTCACTAGTAGGAGTGAGAAAAACATCACGGGGTGGTGCGCCTTGTATGGGTGTGTGTTACATTAGATTCACTAGTAGGAGTGAGAAAAACATCACGGGGTGGTGCGCCTTGTATGGGTGTGTGTTACATTACATTCACTAGTAGGAGTGAGAAATACATCACGGGGTGGTGCGCATTGTATGGGTGTGTGTTACATTACATTCACTAGTAGGAGTGAGAAATACATCACGGGGTGGTGCGCATTGTATGGGTGTGTGTTACATTACATTCACTAGTAGGAGTGAGAAAAACATCACGGGGTGGTGCGCATTGTATGGGTGTGTGTTACATTAGATTCACTAGTAGGAGTGAGAAAAACATCACGGGGTGGTGCGCATTGTATGGGTGTGTGTTACATTAGATTCACTAGTAGGAGTGAGAAAAACATCACGGGGTGGTGCGCATTGTATGGGTGTGTGTTACATTACATTCACTAGTAGGAGTGAGAAAAACATCACGGGGTGGTGAGCATTGTATGGGTGTGTGTTACATTAGATTCACTAGTAGCAGTGAGAAAAACATCACGGGGTGGTGCGCATTGTATGGGTGTGTGTTACATTACATTCACTAGTAGCAGTGAGAAAAACATCACGGGGTGGTGCGCATTGTATGGGTGTGTGTTACATTAGATTCACTAGTAGGAGTGAGAAAAACATCACGGGGTGGTGCGCCTTGTATGGGTGTGTGTTACATTAGATTCACTAGTAGGAGTGAGAAAAACATCACGGGGTGGTGCGCCTTGTATGGGTGTGTGTTACATTAGATTCACTAGTAGGAGTGAGAAAAACATCACGGGGTGGTGCGCCTTGTATGGGTGTGTGTTACATTACATTCACTAGTAGGAGTGAGAAAAACATCACGGGGTGGTGCGCATTGTATGGGTGTGTGTTACATTACATTCACTAGTAGGAGTGAGAAATACATCACGGGGTGGTGCGCATTGTATGGGTGTGTGTTACATTACATTCACTAGTAGGAGTGAGAAAAACATCACGGGGAGGTGCGCATTGTATGGGTGTGTGTTACATTAGATTCACTAGTAGGAGTGAGAAAATCATCACGGGGTGGTGCGCATTGTATGGGTGTGTGTTACATTAGATTCACTAGTAGGAGTGAGAAAAACATCACGGGGTGGTGCGCATTGTATGGGTGTGTGTTACATTAGATTCACTAGTAGGAGTGAGAAAAACATCACGGGGTGGTGCGCATTGTATGGGTGTGTGTTACATTACATTCACTAGTAGGAGTGAGAAAAACATCACGGGGTGGTGCGCATTGTATGGGTGTGTGTTACATTACATTCACTAGTAGCAGTGAGAAAAACATCACGGGGTGGTGAGCATTGTATGGGTGTGTGTTACATTAGATTCACTAGTAGCAGTGAGAAAAACATCACGGGGTGGTGCGCATTGTATGGGTGTGTGTTACATTACATTCAGTAGTAGCAGTGAGAAAAACATCACGGGGTGGTGCGCATTGTATGGGTGTGTGTTACATTAGATTCACTAGTAGGAGTGAGAAAAACATCACGGGGTGGTGCGCATTGTATGGGTGTGTGTTAGATTACATTCACTAGTAGCAGTGAGAAAAACATCACGGGGTGGTGCGCATTGTATGGGTGTGTGTTACATTAGATTCACTAGTAGGAGTGAGAAAAACATCACGGGGTGGTGCGAATTGTATGGGTGTGTGTTACATTAGATACACTAGTAGCAGGGAGAAAAACATTACGGGGTGGTGCGCATTGTATGGGTGTGTGTTACATTACATACACTAGTAGCAGTGAGAAAAACATCACGGGGTGGTGCGCATTGTATGGGTCTGTTTTACATTACATACACTAGTAGCAGTGAGAAAAACATCACGGGGTGGTGCGCATTGTAAGGGTGTGTGTTACATTACATTCACTAGTAGGAGTGAGAAAAACATCACGGGGTGGTGCGCATTGTATGGGTGTGTGTTACATTACATTCACTAGAAGGAGTGAGAAAAACATCACGGGGTGGTGCGCATTGTATGGGTGTGTGTTACATTAGATTCACTAGTAGGAGTGAGAAAAACATCACGGGGTGGTGCGCCTTGTATGGGTGTGTGTTACATTAGATTCACTAGTAGGAGTGAGAAAAACATCACGGGGTGGTGCGCCTTGTATGGGTGTGTGTTACATTAGATTCACTAGTAGGAGTGAGAAAAACATCACGGGGTGGTGCGCATTGTATGGGTGTGTGTTACATTACATTCACTAGTAGGAGTGAGAAATACATCACGGGGTGGTGCGCATTGTATGGGTGTGTGTTACATTAGATTCACTAGTAGGAGTGAGAAAAACATCACGGGGTGGTGCGCATTGTATGGGTGTGTGTTACATTACATTCACTAGTAGGAGTGAGAAAAACATCACGGGGTGGTGCGCATTGTATGGGTGTGTGTTACATTAGATTCACTAGTAGCAGTGAGAAAAACATCACGGGGTGGTGCGCATTGTATGGGTGTGTGTTACATTAGATTCACTAGTAGGAGTGAGAAAAACATCACGGTGTGGTGCGCATTGTATGGGTGTGTGTTACATTAGATTCACTAGTAGCAGTGAGAAAAACATCACGGGGTGGTGCGCATTGTATGGGTGTGTGTTACATTAGATTCACTAGTAGCAGTGAGAAAAACATCACGGGGTGGTGCGCATTGTATGGGTGTGTGTTACATTACATTCACTAGTAGCAGTGAGAAAAACATCACGGGGTGGTGCGCATTGTATGGGTGTGTGTTACATTAGATTCACTAGTAGGAGTGAGAAAAACATCACGGGGTGGTGCGCCTTGTATGGGTGTGTGTTACATTAGATTCACTAGTAGGAGTGAGAAAAACATCACGGGGTGGTGCGCCTTGTATGGGTGTGTGTTACATTAGATTCACTAGTAGGAGTGAGAAAAACATCACGGGGTGGTGCGCATTGTATGGGTGTGTGTTACATTACATTCACTAGTAGGAGTGAGAAAAACATCACGGGGTGGTGCGCATTGTATGGGTGTGTGTTACATTACATTCACTAGTAGGAGTGAGAAATACATCACGGGGTGGTGCGCATTGTATGGGTGTGTGTTACATTACATTCACTAGTAGGAGTGAGAAAAACATCACGGGGTGGTGCGCATTGTATGGGTGTGTGTTACATTAGATTCACTAGTAGGAGTGAGAAAAACATCACGGGGTGGTGCGCATTGTATGGGTGTGTGTTACATTAGATTCACTAGTAGGAGTGAGAAAAACATCACGGGGTGGTGCGCATTGTATGGGTGTGTGTTACATTAGATTCACTAGTAGGAGTGAGAAAAACATCACGGGGTGGTGCGCATTGTATGGGTGTGTGTTACATTAGATTCACTAGTAGCAGTGAGAAAAACATCACGGGGTGGTGAGCATTGTATGGGTGTGTGTTACATTAGATTCACTAGTAGCAGTGAGAAAAACATCACGGGGTGGTGCGCATTGTATGGGTGTGTGTTACATTACATTCACTAGTAGCAGTGAGAAAAACATCACGGGGTGGTGCGCATTGTATGGGTGTGTGTTACATTAGATTCACTAGTAGGAGTGAGAAAAACATCACGGGGTGGTGCGCATTGTATGGGTGTGTGTTAGATTACATTCACTAGTAGCAGTGAGAAAAACATCACGGGGTGGTGCGCATTGTATGGGTGTGTGTTACATTAGATTCACTAGTAGGAGTGAGAAAAACATCACGGGGTGGTGCGAATTGTATGGGTGTGTGTTACATTAGATTCACTAGTAGGAGTGAGAAAAACATCACGGGGTGGTGCGCATTGTATGGGTGTGTGTTACATTAGATACACTAGTAGGAGTGAGAAAAACATCACGGGGTGGTGCGCATTGTATGGGTGTGTGTTACATTAGATTCACTAGTAGGAGTGAGAAAAACATCACGGGGTGGTGCGCATTGTATGGGTGTGTGTTACATTACATTCACTAGTAGCAGTGAGAAAAACATCACGGGGTGTTGCACATTGTATGGGTGTGTGTTACATTACATTCACTAGTAGCAGTGAGAAAAACATCACGGGGTGTTGCGCATTGTATGGGTGTGTGTTACATTAGATTCACTAGTAGCAGTGAGAAAAACATCACGGGGTGGTGCGCATTGTATGGGTGTGTGTTACATTAGATTCACTAGTAGCAGTGAGAAAAACATCACGGGGTGGTGCGCATTGTATGGGTGTGTGTTACATTAGATTCACTAGTAGCAGTGAGAAAAACATCACGGGGTGGTGCGCATTGTATGGGTGTGTGTTACATTAGATTCACTAGTAGCAGTGAGAAAAACATCACGGGGTGGTGCGCATTGTATGGGTGTGTGTTACATTAGATTCACTAGTAGCAGTGAGAAAAAAATCACGGGGTGGTGCGAATTGTATGGGTGTGTGTTACATTAGATTCACTAGTAGCAGTGAGAAAAACATCACGGGGTGGTGCGCATTGTATGGGTGTGTGTTACATTAGATTCACTAGTAGCAGTGAGAAAAACATCACGGGGTGGTGCGCATTGTATGGGTGTGTGTTACATTAGATACACTAGTAGCAGTGAGAAAAACATCACGGGGTGGTGCGCATTGTATGGGTGTGTGTTACATTACATACACTAGTAGCAGTGAGAAAAACATCACGGGGTGGTGCGCATTGTATGGGTGTGTGTTACATTACATACACTAGTAGCAGTGAGAAAAACATCACGGGGTGGTGCGCATTGTAAGGGTGTGTGTTACATTACATTCACTAGTAGGAGTGAGAAAAACATCACGGGGTGGTGCGCATTGTATGGGTGTGTGTTACATTACATTCACTAGAAGGAGTGAGAAAAACATCACGGGGTGGTGCGCATTGTATGGGTGTGTGTTACATTACATTCACTAGTAGGAGTGAGAAATACATCACGGGGTGGTGCGCATTGTATGGGTGTGTGTTACATTACATTCACTAGAAGGAGTGAGAAATACATCACGGGGTGGTGCGCATTGTATGGGTGTGTGTTACATTACATTCACTAGTAGGAGTGAGAAAAACATCACGGGGTGGTGCGCATTGTATGGGTGTGTGTTACATTACATTCACTAGTAGGAGTGAGAAAAACATCACGGGGTGGTGCGCATTGTATGGGTGTGTGTTACATTAGATTCACTAGTAGGAGTGAGAAAAACATCACGGGGTGGTGCGCATTGTATGGGTGTGTGTTACATTAGATTCACTAGTAGGAGTGAGAAAAACATCACGGGGTGGTGCGCATTGTATGGGTGTGTGTTACATTAGATTCACTAGTAGGAGTGAGAAAAACATCACGGGGTGGTGCGCATTGTATGGGTGTGTGTTACATTACATTCACTAGTAGGAGTGAGAAAAACATCACTGGGTGGTGCGCATTGTATGTGTGTGTTACATTACATTCACTAGTAGGAGTGAGAAAAACATCACGGGGTGGTGGGCATTGTATGGGTGTGTGTTACATTACATTCACTAGTAGCAGTGAGAAAAACATCACGGGGTGGTGCGCATTGCATGGGTGTGTGTTACATTAGATTCACTAGTAGGAGTGAGAAAAACATCACTGGGTGGTGCGCATTGTATGTGTGTGTTACATTACATTCACTAGTAGGAGTGAGAAAAACATCACGGGGTGGTGGGCATTGTATGGGTGTGTGTTACATTACATTCACTAGTAGCAGTGAGAAAAACATCACGGGGTGGTGCGCATTGCATGGGTGTGTGTTACATTAGATTCACTAGTAGGAGTGAGAAAAACATCACGGGGTGGTGCGCATTGTATGGGTGTGTGTTACATTAGATTCACTAGTAGGAGTGAGAAAAACGTCACGTGGTGGTGCGCATTGTATGGGTGTGTGTTACATTAGATTCACTAGTAGGAGTGAGAAAAACGTCACGGGGTGGTGCGCATTGTATGGGTGTGTGTTACATTACATTCACTAGTAGGAGTGAGAAAAACGTCACGGGGTGGTGCGCATTGTATGGGTGTGTGTTACATTACATTCACTAGTAGGAGTGAGAAAAACGTCACGGGGTGGTGCGCATTGTATGGGTGTGTGTTACATTACATTCACTAGTAGGAGTGAGAAAAACGTCACGGGGTGGTGCGCATTGTATGGGTGTGTGTTACATTACATTCACTAGTAGGAGTGAGAAAAACGTCACGGGGTGGTGCGCATTGTATGGGTGTGTGTTACATTAGATTCACTAGTAGGAGTGAGAAAAACGTCACGGGGTGGTGCGCATTGTATGGGTGTGTGTTACATTAGATTCACTAGTAGCAGTGAGAAAAACATCACGGGGTGGTGCGCAATGTATGGGTGTGTGTTACATTAGATTCACTAGTAGGAGTGAGAAAAACATCACGGGGTGGTGCGCATTGTATGGGTGTGTGTTACATTACATTCACTAGTAGGAGTGAGAAAAACATCACGGGGTGGTGCGCATTGTATGGGTGTGTTACATTACATTCACTAGTAGGAGTGAGAAAAACATCACGGGGTGGTGCGCATTGTATGGGTGTGTGTTACATTAGATTCACTAGTAGGAGTGAGAAAAACCTCACGGGGTGGTGCGCATTGTATGGGTGTGTGTTACATTAGATTCACTAGTAGGAGTGAGAAAAACCTCACGGGGTGGTGCGCATTGTATGGGTGTGTGTTACATTAGATTCACTAGTAGCAGTGAGAAAAACCTCACGGGGTGGTGCGCATTGTATGGGTGTGTGTTACATTACATTCACTAGTAGCAGTGAGAAAAACATCACGGGGTGGTTCGCATTGTATGGGTGTGTGTTACATTAGATTCACTAGTAGGAGTGAGAAAAACATCACGGGGTGGTGCGCATTGTATGGGTGTGTGTTACATTAGATTCAGTAGTAGGAGTGAGAAAACATCACGGGGTGGTGCGCATTGTATGGGTGTGTGTTACATTAGATTCACTAGTAGGAGTGAGAAAAACATCACGGGGTGGTGCGCATTGTATGGGTGTGTGTTACATTACATTCACTAGTAGGAGTGAGAAAAACATCACGGGGTGGTGCGCATTGTATGGGTGTGTGTTACATTAGATTCACTAGTAGGAGTGAGAAAAACATCACGGGGTGGTGCGCATTGTATGGGTGTGTGTTACATTAGATTCACTAGTAGGAGTGAGAAAAACATCACGGGGTGGTGCGCATTGTATGGGTGTGTGTTACATTAGATTCACTAGTAGGAGTGAGAAAAACATCACGGGGTGGTGCGCATTGTATGGGTGTGTGTTACATTAGATTCACTAGTAGCAGTGAGAAAAACCTCACGGGGTGGTGCGCATTGTATGGGTGTGTGTTACATTAGATTCACTAGTAGCAGTGAGAAAAACCTCACGGGGTGGTGCGCATTGTATGGGTGTGTGTTACATTAGATTCACTAGTAGCAGTGAGAAAAACCTCACGGGGTGGTGCGCATTGTATGGGTGTGTGTTACATTAGATTCACTAGTAGCAGTGAGAAAAACCTCACGGGGTGGTGCGCATTGTATGGGTGTGTGTTACATTAGATTCACTAGTAGCAGTGAGAAAAACCTCACGGGGTGGTGCGCATTGTATGGGTGTGTGTTACGTTAGATTCACTAGTAGCAGTGAGAAAAACCTCACGGGGTGGTGCGCATTTTATGGGTGTGTGTTACGTTAGATTCACTAGTAGCAGTGAGAAAAACCTCACGGGGTGGTGCGCATTGTATGGGTGTGTGTTACATTAGATTCACTAGTAGCAGTGAGAAAAACCTCACGGGGTGGTGCGCATTGTATGGGTGTGTGTTACATTAGATTCACTAGTAGCAGTGAGAAAAACATCACGGGGTGGTGCGCATTGTATGGGTGTGTGTTACATTACATTCACTAGTAGCAGTGAGAAAAACATCACGGGGTGGTGCGCATTGTATGGGTGTGTGTTACATTACATTCACTAGTAGGAGTGAGAAAAACATCACGGGGTGGTGCGCATTGTATGGGTGTGTGTTACATTACATTCACTAGTAGGAGTGAGAAAAACATCACGGGGTGGTGCGCATTGTATGGGTGTGTGTTACATTAGATTCACTAGTAGGAGTGAGAAAAACATCACGGGGTGGTGCGCATTGTATGGGTGTGTGTTACATTAGATTCACTAGTAGGAGTGAGAAAAACATCACGGGGTGGTGCGCATTGTATGGGTGTGTGTTACATTAGATTCACTAGTAGCAGTGAGAAAAACATCTCGGGGTGGTGCGCATTGTATGGGTGTGTGTTACATTACATTCACTAGTAGCAGTGAGAAAAACATCTCGGGGTGGTGCGCATTGTATGGGTGTGTGTTACATTAGATTCACTAGTAGGAGTGAGAAAAACATCACGGGGTGGTGCGCATCGTATGGGTGTGTGTTACGTTAGATTCACTAGTAGGAGTGAGAAAAACATCACGGGGTGGTGCGCATCGTATGGGTGTGTGTTACGTTAGATTCACTAGTAGGAGTGAGAAAATCATCACGGGGTGGTGCGCATTGTATGGGTGTGTGTTACGTTAGATTCACTAGTAGGAGTGAGAAAAACATCACGGGGTGGTGCGCATTGTATGGGTGTGTGTTACGTTAGATTCACTAGTAGGAGTGAGAAAAACATCACGGGGTGGTGCGCATTGTATGGGTGTGTGTCACGTTAGATTCACTAGTAGGAGTGAGAAAAACATCACGGGGTGGTGCGCATTGTATGGGTGTGTGTCACGTTAGATTCACTAGTAGGAGTGAGAAAAACATCACGGGGTGGTGCGCATTGTATGGGTGTGTGTCACATTAGATTCACTAGTAGGAGTGAGAAAAACATCACGGGGTGGTGCGCATTGTATGGGTGTGTGTCACATTAGATTCACTAGTAGCAGTGAGAAAAACATCACGGGGTGGTGCGCATTGTATGGGTGTGTGTTACATTAGATTCACTAGTAGGAGTGAGAAAAACATCACGGGGTGGTGCGCATTGTATGGGTGTGTGTTACATTAGATTCACTAGTAGGAGTGAGAAAAACATCACGGGGTGGTGCGCATTGTATGGGTGTGTGTTACATTAGATTCACTAGTAGGAGTGAGAAAAACATCACGGGGTGGTGCGCATTGTATGGGTGTGTGTTACATTACATTCACTAGTAGGAGTGAGAAAAACATCACGGGGTGGTGCGCATTGTATGGGTGTGTGTTACATTACATTCACTAGTAGGAGTGAGAAAAACATCACGGGGTGGTGCGCATTGTATGGGTGTGTGTTACATTACATTCACTAGTAGGAGTGAGAAAAACATCACGGGGTGGTGCGCATTGTATGGGTGTGTGTTACATTACTTTCACTAGTAGGAGTGAGAAAATCGTCACGGGGTGGTGCGCATTGTATGGGTGTGTGTTACATTACATTCACTAGTAGGAGTGAGAAAAACGTCACGGGGTGGTGCGCATTGTATGGGTGTGTGTTACATTACATTCACTAGTAGGAGTGAGAAAAACGTCACGGGGTGGTGCGCATTGTATGGGTGTGTGTTACATTACATTCACTAGTAGGAGTGAGAAAAACGTCACGGGGTGGTGCGCATTGTATGGGTGTGTGTTACATTACATTCACTAGTAGGAGTGAGAAAAACGTCACGGGGTGGTGCGCATTGTATGGGTGTGTGTTACATTAGATTCACTAGTAGCAGTGAGAAAAACATCACGGGGTGGTGCGCATTGTATGGGTGTGTGTTACATTAGATTCACTAGTAGCAGTGAGAAAAACATCACGGGGTGGTGCGCATTGTATGGGTGTGTGTTACATTACATTCACTAGTAGCAGTGAGAAAAACATCACGGGGTGGTGCGCATTGTATGGGTGTGTGTTACATTACATTCACTAGTAGGAGTGAGAAAAACATCACGGGGTGGTGCGCATTGTATGGGTGTGTTACATTACATTCACTAGTAGGAGTGAGAAAAACATCACGGGGTGGTGCGCATTGTATGGGTGTGTGTTACATTAGATTCACTAGTAGGAGTGAGAAAAACCTCACGGGGTGGTGCGCATTGTATGGGTGTGTGTTACATTAGATTCACTAGTAGGAGTGAGAAAAACCTCACGGGGTGGTGCGCATTGTATGGGTGTGTGTTACATTAGATTCACTAGTAGGAGTGAGAAAAACATCACGGGGTGGTGCGCATTGTATGGGTGTGTGTTACATTAGATTCACTAGTAGCAGTGAGAAAAACATCACGGGGTGGTGCGCATTGTATGGGCGTGTGTTACATTAGATTCACTAGTAGGAGTGAGAAAAACATCACGGGGTGGTGCGCATTGTATGGGCGTGTGTTACATTAGATTCACTAGTAGGAGTGAGAAAAACATCACGGGGTGGTGCGCATTGTATGGGCGTGTGTTACATTAGATTCACTAGTAGGAGTGAGAAAAACATCACGGGGTGGTGCGCATTGTATGGGCGTGTGTTACATTACATTCACTAGTAGGAGTGAGAAAAACATCACGGGGTGGTGCGCATTGTATGGGTGTGTGTTACATTAGATTCACTAGTAGGAGTGAGAAAAACATCACGGGGTGGTGCGCATTGTATGGGTGTGTGTTACATTAGATTCACTAGTAGGAGTGAGAAAAACATCACGGGGTGGTGCGCATTGTATGGGTGTGTGTTACATTACATTCACTAGTAGGAGTGAGAAAAACATCACGGGGTGGTGCGCATTGTATGGGTGTGTGTTACATTACATTCACTAGTAGGAGTGAGAAAAACATCACGGGGTGGTGCGCATTGTATGGGTGTGTGTTACATTACATTCACTAGTAGGAGTGAGAAAAACATCACGGGGTGGTGCGCATTGTATGGGTGTGTGTTACATTAGATTCACTAGTAGGAGTGAGAAAAACATCACGGGGTGGTGCGCATTGTATGGGTGTGTGTTACATTAGATTCACTAGTAGGAGTGAGAAAAACATCACGGGGTGGTGCGCATTGTATGGGTGTGTGTTACATTAGATTCACTAGTAGGAGTGAGAAAAACATCACGGGGTGGTGCGCATTGTATGGGTGTGTGTTACATTAGATTCACTAGTAGGATTGAGAAAAACATCACGGGGTGGTGCGCATTGTATGGGTGTGTGTTACATTAGATTCACTAGTAGGAGTGAGAAAAACATCACGGGGTGGTGCGCATTGTATGGGTGTGTGTTACATTAGATTCACTAGTAGGAGTGAGAAAAACATCACGGGGTGGTGCGCATTGTATGGGTGTGTGTTACATTAGATTCACTAGTAGGAGTGAGAAAAACATCACGGGGTGGTGCGCATTGTATGGGTGTGTGTTACATTAGATTCACTAGTAGGAGTGAGAAAATCTTCACGGGGTGGTGCGCATTGTATGGGTGTGTGTTACATTAGATTCACTAGTAGGAGTGAGAAAAACATCACGGGGTGGTGCGCATTGTATGGGTGTGTGTTACATTACATTCACTAGTAGGAGTGAGAAAAACGTCACGGGGTGGTGCGCATTGTATGGGTGTGTGTTACATTACTTTCACTAGTAGGAGTGAGAAAATCGTCACGGGGTGGTGCGCATTGTATGGGTGTGTGTTACATTACATTCACTAGTAGGAGTGAGAAAAACGTCACGGGGTGGTGCGCATTGTATGGGTGTGTGTTACATTACATTCACTAGTAGGAATGAGAAAAACGTCACGGGGTGGTGCGCATTGTATGGGTGTGTGTTACATTACATTCACTAGTAGGAGTGAGAAAAACGTCACGGGGTGGTGCGCATTGTATGGGTGTGTGTTACATTACATTCACTAGTAGGAGTGAGAAAAACGTCACGGGGTGGTGCGCATTGTATGGGTGTGTGTTACATTACATTCACTAGTAGGAGTGAGAAAAACGTCACGGGGTGGTGCGCATTGTATGGGTGTGTGTTACATTAGATTCACTAGTAGCAGTGAGAAAAACATCACGGGGTGGTGCGCATTGTATGGGTGTGTGTTACATTAGATTCACTAGTAGCAGTGAGAAAAACATCACGGGGTGGTGCGCATTGTATGGGTGTGTGTTACATTACATTCACTAGTAGCAGTGAGAAAAACATCACGGGGTGGTGCGCATTGTATGGGTGTGTGTTACATTACATTCACTAGTAGGAGTGAGAAAAACATCACGGGGTGGTGCGCATTGTATGGGTGTGTTACATTACATTCACTAGTAGGAGTGAGAAAAACATCACGGGGTGGTGCGCATTGTATGGGTGTGTGTTACATTAGATTCACTAGTAGGAGTGAGAAAAACCTCACGGGGTGGTGCGCATTGTATGGGTGTGTGTTACATTAGATTCACTAGTAGGAGTGAGAAAAACCTCACGGGGTGGTGCGCATTGTATGGGTGTGTGTTACATTAGATTCACTAGTAGGAGTGAGAAAAACATCACGGGGTGGTGCGCATTGTATGGGTGTGTGTTACATTAGATTCACTAGTAGCAGTGAGAAAAACATCACGGGGTGGTGCGCATTGTATGGGCGTGTGTTACATTAGATTCACTAGTAGGAGTGAGAAAAACATCACGGGGTGGTGCGCATTGTATGGGCGTGTGTTACATTAGATTCACTAGTAGGAGTGAGAAAAACATCACGGGGTGGTGCGCATTGTATGGGCGTGTGTTACATTAGATTCACTAGTAGGAGTGAGAAAAACATCACGGGGTGGTGCGCATTGTATGGGCGTGTGTTACATTACATTCACTAGTAGGAGTGAGAAAAACATCACGGGGTGGTGCGCATTGTATGGGTGTGTGTTACATTAGATTCACTAGTAGGAGTGAGAAAAACATCACGGGGTGGTGCGCATTGTATGGGTGTGTGTTACATTAGATTCACTAGTAGGAGTGAGAAAAACATCACGGGGTGGTGCGCATTGTATGGGTGTGTGTTACATTACATTCACTAGTAGGAGTGAGAAAAACATCACGGGGTGGTGCGCATTGTATGGGTGTGTGTTACATTACATTCACTAGTAGGAGTGAGAAAAACATCACGGGGTGGTGCGCATTGTATGGGTGTGTGTTACATTACATTCACTAGTAGGAGTGAGAAAAACATCACGGGGTGGTGCGCATTGTATGGGTGTGTGTTACATTAGATTCACTAGTAGGAGTGAGAAAAACATCACGGGGTGGTGCGCATTGTATGGGTGTGTGTTACATTAGATTCACTAGTAGGAGTGAGAAAAACATCACGGGGTGGTGCGCATTGTATGGGTGTGTGTTACATTAGATTCACTAGTAGGAGTGAGAAAAACATCACGGGGTGGTGCGCATTGTATGGGTGTGTGTTACATTAGATTCACTAGTAGGATTGAGAAAAACATCACGGGGTGGTGCGCATTGTATGGGTGTGTGTTACATTAGATTCACTAGTAGGAGTGAGAAAAACATCACGGGGTGGTGCGCATTGTATGGGTGTGTGTTACATTAGATTCACTAGTAGGAGTGAGAAAAACATCACGGGGTGGTGCGCATTGTATGGGTGTGTGTTACATTAGATTCACTAGTAGGAGTGAGAAAAACATCACGGGGTGGTGCGCATTGTATGGGTGTGTGTTACATTAGATTCACTAGTAGGAGTGAGAAAATCTTCACGGGGTGGTGCGCATTGTATGGGTGTGTGTTACATTAGATTCACTAGTAGGAGTGAGAAAAACATCACGGGGTGGTGCGCATTGTATGGGTGTGTGTTACATTACATTCACTAGTAGGAGTGAGAAAAACGTCACGGGGTGGTGCGCATTGTATGGGTGTGTGTTACATTACTTTCACTAGTAGGAGTGAGAAAATCGTCACGGGGTGGTGCGCATTGTATGGGTGTGTGTTACATTACATTCACTAGTAGGAGTGAGAAAAACGTCACGGGGTGGTGCGCATTGTATGGGTGTGTGTTACATTACATTCACTAGTAGGAATGAGAAAAACGTCACGGGGTGGTGCGCATTGTATGGGTGTGTGTTACATTACATTCACTAGTAGGAGTGAGAAAAACGTCACGGGGTGGTGCGCATTGTATGGGTGTGTGTTACATTACATTCACTAGTAGGAGTGAGAAAAACGTCACGGGGTGGTGCGCATTGTATGGGTGTGTGTTACATTACATTCACTAGTAGGAGTGAGAAAAACGTCACGGGGTGGTGCGCATTGTATGGGTGTGTGTTACATTACATTCACTAGTAGGAGTGAGAAAAACGTCACGGGGTGGTGCGCATTGTATGGGTGTGTGTTACATTAGATTCACTAGTAGGAGTGAGAAAAACGTCACGGGGTGGTGCGCATTGTATGGGTGTGTGTTACATTAGATTCACTAGTAGCAGTGAGAAAAACATCACGGGGTGGTGCGCATTGTATGGGTGTGTGTTACATTAGATTCACTAGTAGCAGTGAGAAAAACATCACGGGGTGGTGCGCATTGTATGAGTGTGTTACATTACATTCACTAGTAGGAGTGAGAAAAACATCACGGGGTGGTGCGCATTGTATGGGTGTGTGTTACATTAGATTCACTAGTAGGAGTGAGAAAAACCTCACGGGGTGGTGCGCATTGTATGGGTGTGTGTTACATTAGATTCACTAGTAGGAGTGAGAAAAACCTCACGGGGTGGTGCGCATTGTATGGGTGTGTGTTACATTAGATTCACTAGTAGGAGTGAGAAAAACATCACGGCGTGGTGCGCATTGTATGGGTGTGTGTTACATTACATTCACTAGTAGCAGTGAGAAAAACATCACGGGGTGGTGCGCATTGTATGGGCGTGTGTTACATTAGATTCACTAGTAGGAGTGAGAAAAACATCACGGGGTGGTGCGCATTGTATGGGCGTGTGTTACATTAAATTCACTAGTAGGAGTGAGAAAAACATCACGGGGTGGTGCGCATTGTATGGGCGTGTGTTACATTAGATTCACTAGTAGGAGTGAGAAAAACATCACGGGGTGGTGCGCATTGTATGGGCGTGTGTTACATTAGATTCACTAGTAGGAGTGAGAAAAACATCACGGGGTGGTGCGCATTGTATGGGTGTGTGTTACATTAGATTCACTAGTAGCAGTGAGAAAAACATCACAGGGTGGTGCGCATTGTATGGGTGTGTGTTACATTAGATTCACTAGTAGGAGTGAGAAAAAATTCACGGGGTGGTGCGCATTGTATGGGTGTGTGTTACATTACATTCACTAGTAGGAGTGAGAAAAACATCACGGGGTGGTGCGCATTGTATGGGTGTGTGTTACATTACATTCACTAGTAGGAGTGAGAAAAACATCACGGGGTGGTGCGCATTGTATGGGTGTGTGTTACATTAGATTCACTAGTAGGAGTGAGAAAAACATCACGGGGTGGTGCGCATTGTATGGCTGTGTGTTACATTAGATTCACTAGTAGGAGTGAGAAAAACATCACGGGGTGGTGCGCATTGTATGGGTGTGTGTTACATTACATTCACTAGTAGCAGTGAGAAAAACATCACGGGGTGGTGCGCATTGTATGGGTGTGTGTTACATTAGATTCACTAGTAGGAGTGAGAAAAACATCACGGGGTGGTGCGCATTGTATGGGTGTGTGTTACATTAGATTCACTAGTAGCAGTGAGAAAAACATCACGGGGTGGTGCGCATTGTATGGGTGTGTGTTACATTAGATTCACTAGTAGGAGTGAGAAAAACATCACGGGGTGGTGCGCATTGTATGGGTGTGTGTTACATTAGATTCACTAGTAGGAGTGAGAAAAACCTCACGGGGTGGTGCGCATTGTATGGGTGTGTGTTACATTAGATTCACTAGTAGCAGTGAGAAAAACATCACGGGGTGGTGCGCATTGTATGGGTGTGTGTTACATTAGATTCACTAGTAGCAGTGAGAAAAACATCACGGGGTGGTGCGCATTGTATGGGTGTGTGTTACATTAGATTCACTAGTAGGAGTGAGAAAAACATCACGGGGTGGTGCGCATTGTATGGGTGTGTGTTACATTAGATTCACTAGTAGCAGTGAGAAAAACATCACGGGGTGGTGCGCATTGTATGGGTGTGTGTTACATTACATTCACTAGTAGCAGTGAGAAAAACATCACGGGGTGGTGCGCATTGTATTGGTGTGTGTTACATTAGATTCACTAGTAGCAGTGAGAAAAACATCACGGGGTGGTGCGCATTGTATGGGTGTGTGTTACATTAGATTCACTAGTAGCAGTGAGAAAAACATCACGGGGTGGTGCGCATTGTATGGGTGTGTGTTACATTAGATTCACTAGTAGGAGTGAGAAAAACATCACGGGGTTTTGCGCATTGTATGGGTGTGTGTTACATTACATTCACTAGTAGCAGTGAGAAAAATATCACGGAGTGGTGCGCATTGTATGGGTGTGTGTTACATTAGATTCACTAGTAGCAGTGAGAAAAACATCACGGGGTGGTGCGCATTGTATGGGTGTGTGTTACATTAGATTCACTAGTAGCAGTGAGAAAAACATCACGGGGTGGTGCGCATTGTATGGGTGTGTGTTACATTAGATTCACTAGTAGGAGTGAGAAAAACATCACGGGGTGGTGCGCATTGTATGGGTGTGTGTTACATTAGATTCACTAGTAGGAGTGAGAAAAACCTCACGGGGTGGTGCGCATTGTATGGGTGTGTGTTACATTAGATTCACTAGTAGCAGTGAGAAAAACATCACGGGGTGGTGCGCATTGTATGGGTGTGTGTTACATTAGATTCACTAGTAGCAGTGAGAAAAACATCACGGGGTGGTGCGCATTGTATGGGTGTGTGTTACATTAGATTCACTAGTAGGAGTGAGAAAAACATCACGGGGTGGTGCGCATTGTATGGGTGTGTGTTACATTAGATTCACTAGTAGGAGTGAGAAAAACATCACGGGGTGGTGCGCATTGTATGGGTGTGTGTTACATTACATTCACTAGTAGGAGTGAGAAAAACATCACGGGGTGGTGCGCATTGTATGGGTGTGTGTTACATTACATTCACTAGTAGGAGTGAGAAAAACATCACGGGGTGGTGCGCATTGTATGGGTGTGTGTTACATTAGATTCACTAGTAGGAGTGAGAAAAACATCACGGGGTGGTGCGCATTGTATGGGTGTGTGTTACATTAGATTCACTAGTAGGAGTGAGAAAAACATCACGGGGTGGTGCGCATTGTATGGGTGTGTGTTACATTAGATTCACTAGTAGGAGTGAGAAAACATCACGGGGTGGTGCGCATTGTATGGGTGTGTGTTACATTAGATTCACTAGTAGGAGTGAGAAAAACATCACGGGGTGGTGCGCATTGTATGGGTGTGTGTTACATTAGATTCACTAGTAGGAGTGAGAAAAACATCACGGGGTGGTGCGCATTGTATGGGTGTGTGTTACATTAGATTCACTAGTAGGAGTGAGAAAAACATCACGGGGTGGTGCGCATTGTATGGGTGTGTGTTACATTAGATTCACTAGTAGGAGTGAGAAAAACATCACGGGGTGGTGCGCATTGTATGGGTGTGTGTTACATTAGATTCACTAGTAGGAGTGAGAAAAACATCACGGGGTGGTGCGCATTGTATGGGTGTGTGTTACATTAGATTCACTAGTAGGAGTGAGAAAATCATCACGGGGTGGTGCGCATTGTATGGGTGTGTGTTACATTAGATTCACTAGTAGGAGTGAGAAAAACATCACGGGGTGGTGCGCATTGTATGGGTGTGTGTTACATTACATTCACTAGTAGGAGTGAGAAAAACGTCACGGGGTGGTGCGCATTGTATGGGTGTGTGTTACATTACTTTCACTAGTAGGAGTGAGAAAATCGTCACGGGGTGGTGCGCATTGTATGGGTGTGTGTTACATTACATTCACTAGTAGGAGTGAGAAAAACGTCACGGGGTGGTGCGCATTGTATGGGTGTGTGTTACATTACATTCACTAGTAGGAATGAGAAAAACGTCACGGGGTGGTGCGCATTGTATGGGTGTGTGTTACATTACATTCACTAGTAGGAGTGAGAAAAACGTCACGGGGTGGTGCGCATTGTATGGGTGTGTGTTACATTACATTCACTAGTAGGAGTGAGAAAAACGTCACGGGGTGGTGCGCATTGTATGGGTGTGTGTTACATTACATTCACTAGTAGGAGTGAGAAAAACGTCACGGGGTGGTGCGCATTGTATGGGTGTGTGTTACATTACATTCACTAGTAGGAGTGAGAAAAACGTCACGGGGTGGTGCGCATTGTATGGGTGTGTGTTACATTAGATTCACTAGTAGGAGTGAGAAAAACGTCACGGGGTGGTGCGCATTGTATGGGTGTGTGTTACATTAGATTCACTAGTAGCAGTGAGAAAAACATCACGGGGTGGTGCGCATTGTATGGGTGTGTGTTACATTAGATTCACTAGTAGCAGTGAGAAAAACATCACGGGGTGGTGCGCATTGTATGGGTGTGTTACATTACATTCACTAGTAGGAGTGAGAAAAACATCACGGGGTGGTGCGCATTGTATGGGTGTGTGTTACATTAGATTCACTAGTAGGAGTGAGAAAAACCTCACGGGGTGGTGCGCATTGTATGGGTGTGTGTTACATTAGATTCACTAGTAGGAGTGAGAAAAACCTCACGGGGTGGTGCGCATTGTATGGGTGTGTGTTACATTAGATTCACTAGTAGGAGTGAGAAAAACATCACGGCGTGGTGCGCATTGTATGGGTGTGTGTTACATTACATTCACTAGTAGCAGTGAGAAAAACATCACGGGGTGGTGCACATTGTATGGGCGTGTGTTACATTAGATTCACTAGTAGGAGTGAGAAAAACATCACGGGGTGGTGCGCATTGTATGGGCGTGTGTTACATTAAATTCACTAGTAGGAGTGAGAAAAACATCACGGGGTGGTGCGCATTGTATGGGCGTGTGTTACATTAGATTCACTAGTAGGAGTGAGAAAAACATCACGGGGTGGTGCGCATTGTATGGGTGTGTGTTACATTAGATTCACTAGTAGGAGTGAGAAAAACATCACGGGGTGGTGCGCATTGTATGGGTGTGTGTTACATTAGATTCACTAGTAGCAGTGAGAAAAACATCACGGGGTGGTGCGCATTGTATGGGTGTGTGTTACATTAGATTCACTAGTAGGAGTGAGAAAAACATCACGGGGTGGTGCGCATTGTATGGGTGTGTGTTACATTACATTCACTAGTAGGAGTGAGAAAAACATCACGGGGTGGTGCGCATTGTATGGGTGTGTGTTACATTACATTCACTAGTAGGAGTGAGAAAAACATCACGGGGTGGTGTGCATTGTATGGGTGTGTGTTACATTAGATTCACTAGTAGGAGTGAGAAAATCTTCACGGGGTGGTGCGCATTGTATGGGTGTGTGTTACATTAGATTCACTAGTAGGAGTGAGAAAAACATCACGGGGTGGTGCGCATTGTATGGGTGTGTGTTACATTACATTCACTAGTAGGAGTGAGAAAAACGTCACGGGGTGGTGCGCATTGTATGGGTGTGTGTTACATTACTTTCACTAGTAGGAGTGAGAAAATCGTCACGGGGTGGTGCGCATTGTATGGGTGTGTGTTACATTACATTCACTAGTAGGAGTGAGAAAAACGTCACGGGGTGGTGCGCATTGTATGGGTGTGTGTTACATTACATTCACTAGTAGGAATGAGAAAAACGTCACGGGGTGGTGCGCATTGTATGGGTGTGTGTTACATTACATTCACTAGTAGGAGTGAGAAAAACGTCACGGGGTGGTGCGCATTGTATGGGTGTGTGTTACATTACATTCACTAGTAGGAGTGAGAAAAACGTCACGGGGTGGTGCGCATTGTATGGGTGTGTGTTACATTACATTCACTAGTAGGAGTGAGAAAAACGTCACGGGGTGGTGCGCATTGTATGGGTGTGTGTTACATTAGATTCACTAGTAGCAGTGAGAAAAACATCACGGGGTGGTGCGCATTGTATGGGTGTGTGTTACATTAGATTCACTAGTAGCAGTGAGAAAAACATCACGGGGTGGTGCGCATTGTATGGGTGTGTGTTACATTACATTCACTAGTAGCAGTGAGAAAAACATCACGGGGTGGTGCGCATTGTATGGGTGTGTGTTACATTACATTCACTAGTAGGAGTGAGAAAAACATCACGGGGTGGTGCGCATTGTATGGGTGTGTTACATTACATTCACTAGTAGGAGTGAGAAAAACATCACGGGGTGGTGCGCATTGTATGGGTGTGTGTTACATTAGATTCACTAGTAGGAGTGAGAAAAACCTCACGGGGTGGTGCGCATTGTATGGGTGTGTGTTACATTAGATTCACTAGTAGGAGTGAGAAAAACCTCACGGGGTGGTGCGCATTGTATGGGTGTGTGTTACATTAGATTCACTAGTAGGAGTGAGAAAAACATCAGGGGGTGGTGCGCATTGTATGGGTGTGTGTTACATTAGATTCACTAGTAGCAGTGAGAAAAACATCACGGGGTGGTGCGCATTGTATGGGCGTGTGTTACATTAGATTCACTAGTAGGAGTGAGAAAAACATCACGGGGTGGTGCGCATTGTATGGGCGTGTGTTACATTAGATTCACTAGTAGGAGTGAGAAAAACATCACGGGGTGGTGCGCATTGTATGGGCGTGTGTTACATTAGATTCACTAGTAGGAGTGAGAAAAACATCACGGGGTGGTGCGCATTGTATGGGCGTGTGTTACATTACATTCACTAGTAGGAGTGAGAAAAACATCACGGGGTGGTGCGCATTGTATGGGTGTGTGTTACATTAGATTCACTAGTAGGAGTGAGAAAAACATCACGGGGTGGTGCGCATTGTATGGGTGTGTGTTACATTAGATTCACTAGTAGGAGTGAGAAAAACATCACGGGGTGGTGCGCATTGTATGGGTGTGTGTTACATTACATTCACTAGTAGGAGTGAGAAAAACATCACGGGGTGGTGCGCATTGTATGGGTGTGTGTTACATTACATTCACTAGTAGGAGTGAGAAAAACATCACGGGGTGGTGCGCATTGTATGGGTGTGTGTTACATTACATTCACTAGTAGGAGTGAGAAAAACATCACGGGGTGGTGCGCATTGTATGGGTGTGTGTTACATTAGATTCACTAGTAGGAGTGAGAAAAACATCACGGGGTGGTGCGCATTGTATGGGTGTGTGTTACATTAGATTCACTAGTAGGAGTGAGAAAAACATCACGGGGTGGTGCGCATTGTATGGGTGTGTGTTACATTAGATTCACTAGTAGGAGTGAGAAAAACATCACGGGGTGGTGCGCATTGTATGGGTGTGTGTTACATTAGATTCACTAGTAGGATTGAGAAAAACATCACGGGGTGGTGCGCATTGTATGGGTGTGTGTTACATTAGATTCACTAGTAGGAGTGAGAAAAACATCACGGGGTGGTGCGCATTGTATGGGTGTGTGTTACATTAGATTCACTAGTAGGAGTGAGAAAAACATCACGGGGTGGTGCGCATTGTATGGGTGTGTGTTACATTAGATTCACTAGTAGGAGTGAGAAAAACATCACGGGGTGGTGCGCATTGTATGGGTGTGTGTTACATTAGATTCACTAGTAGGAGTGAGAAAATCTTCACGGGGTGGTGCGCATTGTATGGGTGTGTGTTACATTAGATTCACTAGTAGGAGTGAGAAAAACATCACGGGGTGGTGCGCATTGTATGGGTGTGTGTTACATTACATTCACTAGTAGGAGTGAGAAAAACGTCACGGGGTGGTGCGCATTGTATGGGTGTGTGTTACATTACTTTCACTAGTAGGAGTGAGAAAATCGTCACGGGGTGGTGCGCATTGTATGGGTGTGTGTTACATTACATTCACTAGTAGGAGTGAGAAAAACGTCACGGGGTGGTGCGCATTGTATGGGTGTGTGTTACATTACATTCACTAGTAGGAATGAGAAAAACGTCACGGGGTGGTGCGCATTGTATGGGTGTGTGTTACATTACATTCACTAGTAGGAGTGAGAAAAACGTCACGGGGTGGTGCGCATTGTATGGGTGTGTGTTACATTACATTCACTAGTAGGAGTGAGAAAAACGTCACGGGGTGGTGCGCATTGTATGGGTGTGTGTTACATTACATTCACTAGTAGGAGTGAGAAAAACGTCACGGGGTGGTGCGCATTGTATGGGTGTGTGTTACATTACATTCACTAGTAGGAGTGAGAAAAACGTCACGGGGTGGTGCGCATTGTATGGGTGTGTGTTACATTAGATTCACTAGTAGGAGTGAGAAAAACGTCACGGGGTGGTGCGCATTGTATGGGTGTGTGTTACATTAGATTCACTAGTAGCAGTGAGAAAAACATCACGGGGTGGTGCGCATTGTATGGGTGTGTGTTACATTAGATTCACTAGTAGCAGTGAGAAAAACATCACGGGGTGGTGCGCATTGTATGAGTGTGTTACATTACATTCACTAGTAGGAGTGAGAAAAACATCACGGGGTGGTGCGCATTGTATGGGTGTGTGTTACATTAGATTCACTAGTAGGAGTGAGAAAAACCTCACGGGGTGGTGCGCATTGTATGGGTGTGTGTTACATTAGATTCACTAGTAGGAGTGAGAAAAACCTCACGGGGTGGTGCGCATTGTATGGGTGTGTGTTACATTAGATTCACTAGTAGGAGTGAGAAAAACATCACGGCGTGGTGCGCATTGTATGGGTGTGTGTTACATTACATTCACTAGTAGCAGTGAGAAAAACATCACGGGTGGTGCGCATTGTATGGGCGTGTGTTACATTAGATTCACTAGTAGGAGTGAGAAAAACATCACGGGGTGGTGCGCATTGTATGGGCGTGTGTTACATTAAATTCACTAGTAGGAGTGAGAAAAACATCACGGGGTGGTGCGCATTGTATGGGCGTGTGTTACATTAGATTCACTAGTAGGAGTGAGAAAAACATCACGGGGTGGTGCGCATTGTATGGGCGTGTGTTACATTAGATTCACTAGTAGGAGTGAGAAAAACATCACGGGGTGGTGCGCATTGTATGGGTGTGTGTTACATTAGATTCACTAGTAGCAGTGAGAAAAACATCACAGGGTGGTGCGCATTGTATGGGTGTGTGTTACATTAGATTCACTAGTAGGAGTGAGAAAAAATTCACGGGGTGGTGCGCATTGTATGGGTGTGTGTTACATTACATTCACTAGTAGGAGTGAGAAAAACATCACGGGGTGGTGCGCATTGTATGGGTGTGTGTTACATTACATTCACTAGTAGGAGTGAGAAAAACATCACGGGGTGGTGCGCATTGTATGGGTGTGTGTTACATTAGATTCACTAGTAGGAGTGAGAAAAACATCACGGGGTGGTGCGCATTGTATGGCTGTGTGTTACATTAGATTCACTAGTAGGAGTGAGAAAAACATCACGGGGTGGTGCGCATTGTATGGGTGTGTGTTACATTACATTCACTAGTAGCAGTGAGAAAAACATCACGGGGTGGTGCGCATTGTATGGGTGTGTGTTACATTAGATTCACTAGTAGGAGTGAGAAAAACATCACGGGGTGGTGCGCATTGTATGGGTGTGTGTTACATTAGATTCACTAGTAGCAGTGAGAAAAACATCACGGGGTGGTGCGCATTGTATGGGTGTGTGTTACATTAGATTCACTAGTAGGAGTGAGAAAAACATCACGGGGTGGTGCGCATTGTATGGGTGTGTGTTACATTAGATTCACTAGTAGGAGTGAGAAAAACCTCACGGGGTGGTGCGCATTGTATGGGTGTGTGTTACATTAGATTCACTAGTAGCAGTGAGAAAAACATCACGGGGTGGTGCGCATTGTATGGGTGTGTGTTACATTAGATTCACTAGTAGCAGTGAGAAAAACATCACGGGGTGGTGCGCATTGTATGGGTGTGTGTTACATTAGATTCACTAGTAGGAGTGAGAAAAACATCACGGGGTGGTGCGCATTGTATGGGTGTGTGTTACATTAGATTCACTAGTAGCAGTGAGAAAAACATCACGGGGTGGTGCGCATTGTATGGGTGTGTGTTACATTACATTCACTAGTAGCAGTGAGAAAAACATCACGGGGTGGTGCGCATTGTATTGGTGTGTGTTACATTAGATTCACTAGTAGCAGTGAGAAAAACATCACGGGGTGGTGCGCATTGTATGGGTGTGTGTTACATTAGATTCACTAGTAGCAGTGAGAAAAACATCACGGGGTGGTGCGCATTGTATGGGTGTGTGTTACATTAGATTCACTAGTAGGAGTGAGAAAAACATCACGGGGTTTTGCGCATTGTATGGGTGTGTGTTACATTACATTCACTAGTAGCAGTGAGAAAAATATCACGGAGTGGTGCGCATTGTATGGGTGTGTGTTACATTAGATTCACTAGTAGCAGTGAGAAAAACATCACGGGGTGGTGCGCATTGTATGGGTGTGTGTTACATTAGATTCACTAGTAGCAGTGAGAAAAACATCACGGGGTGGTGCGCATTGTATGGGTGTGTGTTACATTAGATTCACTAGTAGGAGTGAGAAAAACATCACGGGGTGGTGCGCATTGTATGGGTGTGTGTTACATTAGATTCACTAGTAGGAGTGAGAAAAACCTCACGGGGTGGTGCGCATTGTATGGGTGTGTGTTACATTAGATTCACTAGTAGCAGTGAGAAAAACATCACGGGGTGGTGCGCATTGTATGGGTGTGTGTTACATTAGATTCACTAGTAGCAGTGAGAAAAACATCACGGGGTGGTGCGCATTGTATGGGTGTGTGTTACATTAGATTCACTAGTAGGAGTGAGAAAAACATCACGGGGTGGTGCGCATTGTATGGGTGTGTGTTACATTACATTCACTAGTAGGAGTGAGAAAAACATCACGGGGTGGTGCGCATTGTATGGGTGTGTGTTACATTACATTCACTAGTAGGAGTGAGAAAAACATCACGGGGTGGTGCGCATTGTATGGGTGTGTGTTACATTACATTCACTAGTAGGAGTGAGAAAAACATCACGGGGTGGTGCGCATTGTATGGGTGTGTGTTACATTAGATTCACTAGTAGGAGTGAGAAAAACATCACGGGGTGGTGCGCATTGTATGGGTGTGTGTTACATTAGATTCACTAGTAGGAGTGAGAAAAACATCACGGGGTGGTGCGCATTGTATGGGTGTGTGTTACATTAGATTCACTAGTAGGAGTGAGAAAATCATCACGGGGTGGTGCGCATTGTATGGGTGTGTGTTACATTAGATTCACTAGTAGGAGTGAGAAAAACATCACGGGGTGGTGCGCATTGTATGGGTGTGTGTTACATTAGATTCACTAGTAGGATTGAGAAAAACATCACGGGGTGGTGCGCATTGTATGGGTGTGTGTTACATTAGATTCACTAGTAGGAGTGAGAAAAACATCACGGGGTGGTGCGCATTGTATGGGTGTGTGTTACATTAGATTCACTAGTAGGAGTGAGAAAAACATCACGGGGTGGTGCGCATTGTATGGGTGTGTGTTACATTAGATTCACTAGTAGGAGTGAGAAAAACATCACGGGGTGGTGCGCATTGTATGGGTGTGTGTTACATTAGATTCACTAGTAGGAGTGAGAAAATCATCACGGGGTGGTGCGCATTGTATGGGTGTGTGTTACATTAGATTCACTAGTAGGAGTGAGAAAAACATCACGGGGTGGTGCGCATTGTATGGGTGTGTGTTACATTACATTCACTAGTAGGAGTGAGAAAAACGTCACGGGGTGGTGCGCATTGTATGGGTGTGTGTTACATTACTTTCACTAGTAGGAGTGAGAAAATCGTCACGGGGTGGTGCGCATTGTATGGGTGTGTGTTACATTACATTCACTAGTAGGAGTGAGAAAAACGTCACGGGGTGGTGCGCATTGTATGGGTGTGTGTTACATTACATTCACTAGTAGGAGTGAGAAAAACGTCACGGGGTGGTGCGCATTGTATGGGTGTGTGTTACATTACATTCACTAGTAGGAGTGAGAAAAACGTCACGGGGTGGTGCGCATTGTATGGGTGTGTGTTACATTACATTCACTAGTAGGAGTGAGAAAAACGTCACGGGGTGGTGCGCATTGTATGGGTGTGTGTTACATTACATTCACTAGTAGGAGTGAGAAAAACGTCACGGGGTGGTGCGCATTGTATGGGTGTGTGTTACATTAGATTCACTAGTAGCAGTGAGAAAAACATCACGGGGTGGTGCGCATTGTATGGGTGTGTGTTACATTAGATTCACTAGTAGGCAGTGAGAAAAACGTCACGGGGTGGTGCGCATTGTATGGGTGTGTGTTACATTAGATTCACTAGTAGCAGTGAGAAAAACATCACGGGGTGGTGCGCATTGTATGGGTGTGTGTTACATTAGATTCACTAGTAGCAGTGAGAAAAACATCACGGGGTGGTGCGCATTGTATGGGTGGTGTTACATTAGATTCACTAGTAGCAGTGAGAAAAACATCACGGGGTGGTGCGCATTGTATGGGTGTGTGTTACATTAGATTCACTAGTAGCAGTGAGAAAAACATCACGGGGTGGTGCGCATTGTATGGGTGTGTGTTACATTAGATTCACTAGTAGGAGTGAGAAAAACATCACGGGGTTTTGCGCATTGTATGGGTGTGTGTTACATTACATTCACTAGTAGCAGTGAGAAAAATATCACGGGGTGGTGCGCATTGTATGGGTGTGTGTTACATTAGATTCACTAGTAGCAGTGAGAAAAACATCACGGGGTGGTGCGCATTGTATGGGTGTGTGTTACATTAGATTCACTAGTAGCAGTGAGAAAAACATCACGGGGTGGTGCGCATTGTATGGGTGTGTGTTACATTAGATTCACTAGTAGGAGTGAGAAAAACATCACGGGGTGGTGTGCATTGTATGGGTGTGTGTTACATTAGATTCACTAGTAGGAGTGAGAAAAACCTCACGGGGTGGTGTGCATTGTATGGGTGTGTGTTACATTAGATTCACTAGTAGCAGTGAGAAAAATATCACGGGGTGGTGCGCATTGTATGGGTGTGTGTTACATTAGATTCACTAGTAGCAGTGAGAAAAACATCACGGGGTGGTGCGCATTGTATGGGTGTGTGTTACATTAGATTCACTAGTAGCAGTGAGAAAAACATCACGGGGTGGTGCGCATTGTATGGGTGTGTGTTACATTAGATTCACTAGTAGCAGTGAGAACAACATCACGGTGTGGTGCGCATTGTATGGGTGTGTGTTACATTAGATTCACTATTCGCAGTGAGAAAAACATCACGGGGTGGTGCGCATTGTATGGGTGTTTGTTACATTAGATTCACTAGTAGCAGTGAGAAAAACATCACGGGGTGGTGCGCATTGTATGGGTGTGTGTTACATTACATTCACTAGTAGGAGTGAGAAAAACATCACGGGGTGATGCGCATTGTATGGGTGTGTGTTACATTAGATTCAATAGTAGCAGTGAGAAAAACATCACGGGGTGGTGCGCATTGTATCGGTGGGTGTTACATTACATTCACTAGTAGCAGTGAGAAAAACCTCACGGGGTGGTGCGCATTGTATGGGTGTGTGTTACATTAGATTCACTAGTAGCAGTGAGAAAAACATCATGGGGTGGTGCGCATTGTATGGGTGTGTGTTACATTAGATTCACTAGTAGCAGTGAGAAAAACATCACGGGGTGGTGCGCATTGTATGGGTGTGTGTTACATTAGATTCACTAGTAGCAGTGAGAAAAACATCACGGGGTGGTGCGCATTGTATGGGTGTGTGTTACATTAGATTCACTAGTAGCAGTGAGAAAAACATCACGGGGTGGTGCGCATTGTATGGGTGTGTGTTACATTAGATTCACTAGTAGCAGTGAGAAAAACATCACGGGGTGGTGCGCATTGTATGGGTGTGTGTTACATTAGATTCACTAGTAGCAGTGAGAAAAACATCACGGGGTGGTGCGCATTGTATGGGTGTGTGTTACATTAGATTCACTAGTAGGAGTGAGAAAAACATCACGGGGTGGTGCGCACTGTATGGGTGTGTGTTACATTACATTCACTTGTAGGAGTGAGAAAAACATCACGGGGTGGTGCGCATTGTATGGGTGTGTGTTATATTACATTCACTAGTAGGAGTGAGAAAAAACATCACGGGGTGGTGCGCATTGTATGGGGTGTGTGTTACATTACATTCACTAGTAGGAGTGAGAAAAACATCACGGGGTGGTGCGCATTGTATGGGTGTGTGTTACATTAGATTCACTAGTAGGAGTGAGAAAAACATCACGGGGTGGTGCGCATTGTATGGGTGTGTGTTACATTAGATTCACTAGTAGGAGTGAGAAAAACATCACGGGGTGGTGCGCATTGTATGGGTGTGTGTTACATTAGATTCACTAGTAGGAGTGAGAAAAACATCACGGGGTGGTGCGCATTGTATGGGTGTGTGTTACATTAGATTCACTAGTAGGAGAGAGAAAAACATCACGGGGTGGTGCGCATTGTATGGGTGTGTGTTACATTAGATTCACTAGTAGGAGTGAGAAAAACATCACGGGGTGGTGCGCATTGTATGGGTGTGTGTTACATTAGATTCACTAGTAGGAGTGAGAAAAACATCACGGGGTGGTGCGCATTGTATGGGTGTGTGTTACATTAGATTCACTAGTAGGAGTGAGAAAAACATCACGGGGTGGTGCGCATTGTATGGGTGTGTGTTACATTAGATTCACTAGTAGCAGTGAGAAAAACATCACGGGGTGGTGCGCATTGTATGGGTGTGTGTTACATTAGATTCACTAGTAGGAGTGAGAAAAACATCACGGGGTGGTGCGCATTGTATGGGTGTGTGTTACATTAGATTCACTAGTAGCAGTGAGAAAAACCTCACGGGGTGGTGCGCATTGTATGGGTGTGTGTTACATTAGATTCACTAGTAGCAGTGAGAAAAACCTCACGGGGTGGTGCGCATTGTATGGGTGTGTGTTACATTAGATTCACTAGTAGCAGTGAGAAAAACCTCACGGGGTGGTGCGCATTGTATGGGTGTGTGTTACATTAGATTCACTAGTAGCAGTGAGAAAAACATCACGGGGTGGTGCGCATTGTATGGGTGTGTGTTATATTACATTCACTAGTAGGAGTGAGAAAAACATCACGGGGTGGTGCGCATTGTATGGGTGTGTGTTACATTACATTCACTAGTAGGAGTGAGAAAAAACATCACGGGGTGGTGCGCATTGTATGGGTGTTTGTTACATTAGATTCACTAGTAGCAGTGAGAAAAACATCACGGGGTGGTGCGCATTGTATGGGTGTGTGTTACATTACATTCACTAGTAGCAGTGAGAAAAACATCACGGGGTGGTGCGCATTGTATGGGTGTGTGTTACATTACATTCACTAGTAGCAGTGAGAAAAACATCACGGGGTGGTGCGCATTGTATGGGTGTGTGTTACATTACATTCACTAGTAGCAGTGAGAAAAACATCACGGGGTGGTGCGCATTGTATGGGTGTGTGTTACATTACATTCACTAGTAGCAGTGAGAAAAACATCACGGGGTGGTGCGCATTGTATGGGTGTGTGTTACATTACATTCACTAGTAGCAGTGAGAAAAATATCACGGGGTGGTGCGCATTGTATGGATGTGTGTTACATTAGATTCACTAGTAGCAGTGAGAAAAACATCACGGGTGGTGCGCATTTTATGGGTGTGTGTTACATTAGATTCAGTAGTAGGAGTGAGAAAAACCTCACGGGGTGGTGCGCATTGTATGGGTGTGTGTTACATTAGATTCACTAGTAGCAGTGAGAAAAACATCACGGGGTGGTGCGCATTGTATGGGTGTGTGTTACATTAGATTCACTAGTAGCAGTGAGAAAAACATCACGGGGTGGTGCGCATTTTATGGGTGTGTGTTACATTAGATTCAGTAGTAGGAGTGAGAAAAACCTCACGGGGTGGTGCGCATTGTATGGGTGTGTGTTACATTACATTCACTAGTAGCAGTGAGAAAAACATCACGGGGTGGTGCGCATTGTATGGGTGTGTGTTACATTAGATTCACTAGTAGCAGTGAGAAAAATATCACGGGGTGGTGCGCATTGTATGGGTGTGTGTTACATTAGATTCACTAGTAGCAGTGAGAAAAACATCACGGGGTGGTGCGCATTGTATGGGTGTGTGTTACATTACATTCACTAGTAGCAGTGAGAAAAACATCACGGGGTGGTGCGCATTGTATGGGTGTGTGTTACATTACATTCACTAGTAGCAGTGAGAAAAACATCACGGGGTAGTGCGCATTGTATGGGTGTGTGTTACATTACATTCACTAGTAGCAGTGAGAAAAATATCACGGGGTGGTGCGCATTGTATGGGTGTGTGTTATATTAGATTCACTAGTAGCAGTGAGAAAAACATCACGGGGTGGTGCGCATTGTATGGGTGTGTGTTACATTAGATTCACTAGTAGCAGTGAGAAAAACATCACGGGGTGGTGCGCATTGTATGGGTGTGTGTTACATTAGATTCACTAGTAGGAGTGAGAAAAACATCACGGGGTGGTGCGCATTGTATGGGTGTGTGTTACATTAGATTCACTAGTAGCAGTGAGAAAAACATCACGGGGTAGTGCGCATTGTATGGGTGTGTGTTACATTAGATTCACTAGTAGCAGTGAGAAAAACATCACGGGGTGGTGCGCATTGTATGGGTGTGTGTTACATTAGATTCACTAGTAGCAGTGAGAAAACATCACGGGGTGGTGCGCATTGTATGGGTGTGTGTTACATTAGATTCACTAGTAGCAGTGAGAAAAACATCACGGGGTGGTGCGCATTGTATGGGTGTGTGTTACATTAGATTCACTAGTAGGAGTGAGAAAAACATCACGGGGTGGTGCGCATTGTATGGGTGTGTGTTACATTACATTCACTAGTAGCAGTGAGAAAAACATCACGGGGTGGTGCGCATTGTATGGGTGTGTGTTACATTAGATTCACTAGTAGCAGTGAGAAAAACATCACGGGGTGGTGCGCATTGTATGGGTGTGTGTTACATTACATTCACTAGTAGGAGTGAGAAAAACATCACGGGGTGGTGCGCACTGTATGGGTGTGTGTTACATTACATTCACTAGTAGGAGTGAGAAAAACATCACGGGGTGGTGCGCACTGTATGGGTGTGTGTTATATTACATTCACTAGTAGGAGTGAGAAAAACATCACGGGGTGGTGCGCATTGTATGGGTGTGTGTTACATTAGATTCACTAGTAGGAGTGAGAAAAACATCACGGGGTGGTGCGCATTGTATGGGTGTGTGTTACATTAGATTCACTAGTAGGAGTGAGAAAAACATCACGGGGTGGTGCGCATTGTATGGGTGTGTGTTACATTAGATTCACTAGTAGGAGTGAGAAAAACATCACGGGGTGGTGCGCATTGTATGGGTGTGTGTTACATTAGATTCACTAGTAGCAGTGAGAAAAACATCACGGGGTGGTGCGCATTGTATGGGTGTGTGTTACATTAGATTCACTAGTAGGAGTGAGAAAAACATCACGGGGTGGTGCGCATTGTATGGGTGTGTGTTACATTAGATTCACTAGTAGCAGTGAGAAAAACATCACGGGGTGGTGCGCATTGTATGGGTGTGTGTTACATTACATTCACTAGTAGCAGTGAGAAAAACATCACGGGGTGGTGCGCATTGTATGGGTGTGTGTTACATTACATTCACTAGTAGCAGTGAGAAAAACATCACGGGGTGGTGCGCATTGTATGGGTGTGTGTTACATTACATTCACTAGTAGCAGTGAGAAAAACATCACGGGGTGGTGCGCATTGTATGGGTGTGTGTTACATTACATTCACTAGTAGGAGTGAGAAAAACATCACGGGGTGGTGCGCATTGTATGGGTGTGTGTTACATTAGATTCACTAGTAGCAGTGAGAAAAACATCACGGGGTGGTGCGCATTGTATGGGTGTGTGTTACATTACATTCACTAGTAGCAGTGAGAAAAACATCACGGGGTGGTGCGCATTGTATGGGTGTGTGTTACATTACATTCACTAGTAGCAGTGAGAAAAACATCACGGGGTGGTGCGCATTGTATGGGTGTGTGTTACATTACATTCACTAGTAGCAGTGAGAAAAACATCACGGGGTGGTGCGCATTGTATGGGTGTGTGTTACATTACATTCACTAGTAGCAGTGAGAAAAACATCACGGGGTGGTGCGCATTGTATGGGTGTGTGTTACATTACATTCACTAGTAGCAGTGAGAAAAACATCACGGGGTGGTGCGCATTGTATGGGTGTGTGTTACATTACATTCACTAGTAGCAGTGAGAAAAATATCACGGGGTGGTGCGCATTGTATGGGTGTGTATTACATTAGATTCACTAGTAGCAGTGAGAAAAACATCACGGGGTGGTGCGCATTGTATGGGTGTGTGTTACATTAGATTCACTAGTAGGAGTGAGAAAAACCTCACGGGGTGGTGCGCATTGTATGGGTGTGTGTTACATTAGATTCACTAGTAGGAGTGAGAAAAACCTCACGGGGTGGTGCGCATTGTATGGGTGTGTGTTACATTAGATTCACTAGTAGCAGTGAGAAAAATATCACGGGGTGGTGCGCATTGTATGGGTGTGTGTTACATTAGATTCACTAGTAGCAGTGAGAAAAACATCACGGGGTGGTGCGCATTGTATGGGTGTGTGTTACATTACATTCACTAGTAGCAGTGAGAAAAACATCACGGGGTGGTGCGCATTGTATGGGTGTGTGTTACATTAGATTCACTAGTAGCAGTGAGAAAAACATCACGGGGTGGTGCGCATTGTATGGGTGTGTGTTACATTAGATTCACTAGTAGCAGTGAGAAAAACATCACGGGGTGGTGCGCATTGTATGGGTGTGTGTTACATTAGATTCACTAGTAGCAGTGAGAAAAACATCACGGGGTGGTGCGCATTGTATGGGTGTGTGTTACATTACATTCACTAGTAGCAGTGAGAAAAACATCACGGGGTGGTGCGCATTGTATGGGTGTGTGTTACATTAGATTCACTAGTAGCAGTGAGAAAAACATCACGGGGTGGTGCGCATTGTATGGGTGTGTGTTACATTAGATTCACTAGTAGCAGTGAGAAAAACATCACGGGGTGGTGCGCATTGTATGGGTGTGTGTTACATTAGATTCACTAGTAGGAGTGAGAAAAACATCACGGGGTGGTGCGCATTGTATGGGTGTGTGTTACATTAGATTCACTAGTAGCAGTGAGAAAAACATCACGGGGTGGTGCGCATTGTATGGGTGTGTGTTACATTAGATTCACTAGTAGCAGTGAGAAAAACATCACGGGGTGGTGCGCATTGTATGGGTGTGTGTTACATTACATTCACTAGTAGCAGTGAGAAAAACATCACGGGGTGGTGCGCATTGTATGGGTGTGTGTTACATTAGATTCACTAGTAGCAGTGAGAAAAACATCACGGGGTGGTGCGCATTGTATGGGTGTGTGTTACATTAGATTCACTAGTAGCAGTGAGAAAAACATCACGGGGTGGTGCGCATTGTATGGGTGTGTGTTACATTAGATTCACTAGTAGCAGTGAGAAAAACATCACGGGGTGGTGCGCATTGTATGGGTGTGTGTTACATTAGATTCACTAGTAGGAGTGAGAAAAACATCACGGGGTGGTGCGCATTGTATGGGTGTGTGTTACATTAGATTCACTAGTAGCAGTGAGAAAAACATCACGGGGTGGTGCGCATTGTATGGGTGTGTGTTACATTAGATTCACTAGTAGCAGTGAGAAAAACATCACGGGGTGGTGCGCATTGTATGGGTGTGTGTTACATTAGATTCACTAGTAGCAGTGAGAAAAACATCACGGGGTGGTGCGCATTGTATGGGTGTGTGTTACATTAGATTCACTAGTAGCAGTGAGAAAAACATCACGGGGTGGTGCGCATTGTATGGGTGTGTGTTACATTACATTCACTAGTAGCAGTGAGAAAAATATCACGGGGTGGTGCGCATTGTATGGGTGTGTGTTACATTAGATTCACTAGTAGCAGTGAGAAAAACATCACGGGGTGGTGCGCATTGTATGGGTGTGTGTTACATTAGATTCACTAGTAGCAGTGAGAAAAACATCACGGGGTGGTGCGCATTGTATGGGTGTGTGTTACATTAGATTCACTAGTAGCAGTGAGAAAAACATCACGGGGTGGTGCGCATTGTATGGGTGTGTGTTACATTAGATTCACTAGTAGCAGTGAGAAAAACATCACGGGGTGGTGCGCATTGTATGGGTGTGTGTTACATTAGATTCACTAGTAGCAGTGAGAAAAACATCACGGGGTGGTGCGCATTGTATGGGTGTGTGTTACATTAGATTCACTAGTAGCAGTGAGAAAAACATCACGGGGTGGTGCGCATTGTATGGGTGTGTGTTACATTACATTCACTAGTAGGAGTGAGAAAAACATCACGGGGTGGTGCGCACTGTATGGG